>NC_056731.1:218339871-218517799 GCF_019279795.1 Protopterus annectens
TGAAGAGTGGGCAAATATTGCCAAGTGAAGATGTGCCATGCTGATAGACTCCTACCCAAGAAAACTGAATGTTTGAATTAAATCAAGAGGTGCTTCAATGAAGTATTAGTTTAAGGGTGTGCACACTTATGCAACCAGCTTATTGTATGTTTTTTATTTTTTATATTTTTTCCCCTAACATATTTGTTTGTTTTTCAATTGAATTGTACAGGTTATAGGTCATATTAAAGGTGGGAAAAGTTTTGAAATGATTTATTGTGGTCTCATTTTTTTTTATATCACAAAAACCATGCATTTTAACAGGGGTGCATACAATTTTTATATCCACTGTGTGTGTGTGTGTGTGTGTGTGTGTGTGTGTGTGTGTGTGTGTGTGTGTGTGTGTGTGTGTGTGTGTGTGTGTGTGTATATATAGAGTATATATATATATATATATATATATATATATATATATATATATATATATACACAAAATAGTTACTTTAAGGACTGATTGCTGTGAGAATTTGGGAGGAGGCGCATTGTTTCATTGCTAAAATGCATGATGGAGTTGGAGAAGCTCTTATCACTCGCAAGAAGGATGAGGACACTAATCATCAGAAGACTTACAAACAAACTACAATATATAAGGATACAGTGAGTACATTGCTAGTTTAACTGTGTTAAACCTGAGTGAAGCAAAGTTCTCAGTTAAAGTTAAGAGCTCCATGGTGAGTTCACAGAATTCATCATCCACTGAGTCACTAAAACCATCCAGGATGAGCAACTCAGGGAAGCATGAAGTAGGTCAATGAGGAGATCTAAAGACTCTTGCAGAAAAGATATGCAGTTATCTGGTGGATGGTATACAAGGAGAAAAAACATTTATCTTTTCTCTTCTCCCAAGGAGAAATTCAAAGAGTGTTAAAGTCTCAAGTATCAACTTTGATCAACTGCAGGTCAGATGGAAAACGAATAGCCACACCACTACCTGAGTGATGAAACCTGGTATGTTTTTGCAATTATCTTTTGACCTCATTTCTTTCAGCAAACTTCAATGAAGTGTCATAAATGTGTACTATTAGTAGTGGTTTCTCTGTCTGGGAATATTGTGCACTGTTTAGTGGGGATTTTATTTTTCCTCACTAATATGGGATTATGAAATTGGGGAGTATAAGAGCCTGATGTCCACATGAATGTGCAAGGCGCTTCCCCTAAAAAAATGCTTTTGATTTATTTTGATTAGAAAAACTGATCAAATGTGACTCATCCTGTGGTCATTCAAATTAAGACAATTGAATACGGGTTAAATTTAAAGCAACATAAAAATGCATTAATGTTCAGATTGAAAATGGAATACATCCAATAATACAATGCATATAAAGTAAATAGTCTTTGAGAGAGATCTATACTGATACATCCTGTGTTTGACAATAACATGAAATCACAAACCTACATATAGTTTAATTTCTTAAATTGCAGTACAGTAAAAGAACTAGTGTCTTTTTAGAAAAGTGGAAATTCTCCTACAGTAAAAAAATAAATACCTAAAGGATAACTACACCAAAACAATTTTTCCTAACCCTAGACTGTGTTTCCTCTCTACAAAATGATTCCTACGTTGCCACATATAAGTAAAACACAACTCTGGTGGTTCTCACCCTAACATTTTTGTACTATCATTCCTGAGTGCATAGCATATTGAGTTTGCATGTAATCTTGTGAAACGTTCTTAAGGAATTTGCCTGTTGGTTCTTGCATCACATGGTCTATTACATTTAAGATTGCTGGTTCAGGAAAAATGTACACAGGAAGGTATTTGTAGCCTGCCATCATTCCTCCCACTAGAGCCATAAACCTCTTGAGGTTCTGGGAATGCAAGTTTACTGCGAAGAGACAAGCCAGCTCTGTTGTTACAGCTGAGTGACTAGCAAAGACTGGAGTGGCACTAAATGTGATACTACGAATGATGGAGGGAAAAAAGATGGAAGGGATATCTGAAAGAAGAGCTGAAGCTGACAAACTCATGTTTTAAAAAGGCAAATTAGTTTTAGTACCCCTTGCAACTGAAAGAAAAGGCTCTTTATAGCATGTGCAAAAGAAAGCTAAAAACAAACAAATGAGTTGCTTGAATATAGTTAGTTACACTATGACCAGATATCCAAGATTGCGAAAATAAGCAGCAATTCTGAGTACTGCTAATCCAAGTGAATAAAGAAGAGTCCAAAGGACAGTGTATAATCTTATCTTTGGGAACATGAAATGCATGGAGGAAAAGAGAAGGCTTAACCCCCCCCCCAAAAAAAAAGTAGCTCATTTGGGGATGGAATGAAATAAAACTTTGTAGAAACTATCTACCATGCTACAGTTTCTGCACATGGTGGTCCTTTAACCTGTTTTGGATTTGCTTTGCTGCATCAGCAGTAAGGTGCTGACCAAAGTATTGTTGGTAAATTCTATACAAATAGGGACTGTTTGACCCTCTTAGTCTGCCATTCATCTACCCATTTAATCAACTGCATATAGTACTTGACTAGTTACCCTTCCCAGCCCTCAGAAGATCTGTCTTACACCTGGTCCATGAAATTTTGAACTCCATCACAGTCTTCTGGCTACTTGACTTCTTCAAGAAAGATGTTCCAATAAATTGCCACCAATATTGTGAGTAAAAGTACTTCATATATATAAATTATATCATTTTCCCGTCTTGCATCTCTTGTATAAAATATGGTACCTGTCCTTACTTCATAGTGTCCCCTCGAATTTTCTATCGCCACCTCTTTATTCAAGAATGCACGTTTTCTTTTCCTTTAATTTCCCTGAATAACATCTGGAAAATTCCATGTAACATCTGTATTGCCATCTCTTGTACTGCCTTTTCCCATCTATAGTCCTGTGTAGGTGAGGTCTCCAGAATTGATCTAACTGTCTAGGAAGAATGATAATTGTGCTGATGTCTCCTACAATGCAGCCAAGTATCCAAGCAGCCGTCCTTGTTATTTTGTCACATTCCTTGTTTCTACTGCTTTTCTTTCTGTCATAAAGTTAGAAATGGTCCTTGACTGCTAGTATAAGATGCTTCTTTGTTAATTGTAACTATTTCTATATTATGTTTCTAATGAGCAATTTTTATAAAAGAAGCCATACTGGAAAACTCTTGCTTGTATGGTGAGCCTGAATCAATATTGCTTAACTTTGCATTTACTACAGTTTCCCAACAATCTTCATTTGAAACTTCCACCATATAAAAACACCAGCCAAATCTTCATCTCAAAAAAACTTAGAAAAAGCATATATTTTATGGAGGCAAGTCCTCTGTACCTCCCATTTGGGAGACCTCACTCTATCACACTCCTAATTTAAACAGATTAACTTCATGTTAACACAGTCACAGAGATATGTGAGAAGACACACACACAGAGCTATCAGTGGTACTGCATAAATAGAACCTCTACTGACAGTGTTTTTCTATGGAAAAAGTTGGTGAGTTTAAATTGTCAAGTTGGAGACTTAGCGGAAAATTTGTAAACTTGTTGGGTAGCCCTTAGCTTTGTTAATCTTTCTAACAGCATATGGTTTAGAGTTTGTGTGAAGTGAAAGAACAAAAACATGTGGGAGATATGTATTAAGTTGACTGTCTTTAACGTAGATATGTTTTGTCGACATACTTTCATTGACAAAACAGAAGGTTAACAATTGTGTGAGACTGCTACATTACCAGGGGTTGGGAATATGTCCTTTCTCCAGTAATATGCAGTCTCAGAATATATATAAATAGCAGTGGGTGTGGGGGTCACAGTCCCCCATATTGGGATGCAGGAGGGCTTCCTCTAACTACAGAAAACATAATTTTATTGTTGCATACTCCAATATCGTCTTGGAGTATATGCAGTTAGGTGTTGATGTTTTATTTTCATTTTTTTGTGCATGTTAGTGACATCAACATTTGGGTGTTTAGACTATTTTAAGTTACTCATTAAAAAAAAAAAAAAATATATATATATATATATATATATATATATATATATATATATATATATATATATACACACACACACACACACACACACACACACACACACACACACACACACACACACACATATGTATTTGTTTAAAATCTATATGTACCACAATCAGTTAAATATGTAGCATAGTACTATATGTGGCCATTGCACAGATTCACCTGTCTAAAGGGTCTTAGGTAAAATGGGGCCCTCAGCCAAGGGGTGAGTAGTACCATCCCAGTTTCTAGAGCCCCATTTCCCACTCTCCTGGGTCCTCTTCTCAGTGCTTTCATTATTCATTATTTACCCCCATACACACACACACACACACACACACACACACACACACTGATATCCGTGTTTGCTGTTTCACATAGTAGAGAAAACTATCAAAATGATGCAGCCATTACAAAAAGATCATCCTGTGGTGCAAAATGTATGTAATCACATATTCAAAATGCATTAACAGAAGATACTCCACAGTGGAGGACACCAACCATCAGTGGCTTCATTCCACATGATACAAGTTCATCAGTGGGTTATATAGTCTCTTACTGAGGGTGAGATTACATCAACACCAGGATTTAGGAAGTTAACATGCTTTGTTATGGCTCCTGCAGCATGTTCCACACTCACATGATGATTAATGTTAGCATATGGTTATGTGTTAGCAAATAGTTATTTAAGTCTTAGCGAAAAACATGGTCCTATTCATAATGCACAAAGTGCATAGAAAAAAGGACGCTGGTATTGAAAATACTAAGAGTATCAATGTTCACAGTTTTGTTTTAATTAATTATTGGTTAACCAGTTGATTGGGTAGGATGTAAGAAGGATCTGTTTTCTGTTTGTACAGACCAGGTTAACAGGGTAGCATGTACTTCCCTATTCCTTACTATTAAATCTGAACATCTATGGACAAATATGCTGAGCAAAAGTGATTTGTTCAGTTTAAGGCTTTTAGATAGGTACGGAGTATTTTCGCTTAGTGTATGTACTTTACAAATACACTGGATGATTCTTTCCAAAGCTCTACTCCTTGATTCTCACCTGAAAATGGCCTTAAGCAGACAAAGGTAGTTGCTATAATTTATGCCACACACAAAGCACTGCAGTGCTCAGTTTTGACTGCAAATACAATAAATACTGGTTTGCACTAAAGGGCTATTCAGACTGGCTGATCACTTCCCCTAACACTTTGCACCCAGTGCAACTGCCTCCTTCGCTTCACCATAACTATACTGCTGGTGCCCACCAAGCAAAATATGTATTGTAGGCAGGGAATAGGCTCACACAGTACTTGGTCTAGCATTGTAGGATTCCCACATTCACAAGGCTGTTGCCATGGACAGAGAGTTAGGGATAGCAAGAAAAACCCTGATCGCTGCCTTTAGGATTCTTCCAAATCAGGAAGCAGATGGTTGGCAAGCAGTGGAAGAAAAAGACCTCAAAAAATCAATTACAAATCTGATATGAAATGTAGTTTACTGACAGAGATTCCTGGAAACTTTTATTGTACTACTGTTATCATCGTTATTTTCGAAACCACTTGTCTTGGTGATGGTCACAGTTGTTGCAAGCTGAATAAGATGCAACAGACTTCTTTACCCCACTAGCAGTTTATAGCTTATCTGTGGGTTTCTCATAGCAATTATAGCCAAGCTGAGTGATTTAATCCCTTCAGTGCATCCTTGCTCTGTTATGAAGCCTCCATTCAGTGGGCTGTACCTGGTATACCTTCTATGGGTTGTGCCCAAAAGGCATTCTCTCAGGGTGCCAAACTACCACATCTGATTCCTGTCAGTACAGAGGGGCAGTGGCTGTCCTCTAAGGCCCCCTTAGACTTCCAGGCTGCTCACTCTCTTTCAAAGAGTAACCCTAGTTACCATATTAAGAACTTCATTCTGCTGCCTGTGACCATGATTTCATCCTTTTGGTCACTGCCCGAAGCTCATGACCATAGATGAGGATACCAAGAATGACTGGCAGAACCATAGCTAGGTTATCTGGTATCTTCTGCAGTCACCTGATCTGACACCTCCTTACCTCTAAGATGAGGACAAAAAAATTTCTTCCCTTCAAGATGAGAAACAAAAAAACTCTTCTCCTTTTCAAAACTGTAGCAAACCACTTGCAAAGTGCTGTAGCACTAAAGTCTTTACTGCGAATACAGTATTTGCATTCATTGAATTACATGCTGAAGCTCTTCAGTCCTTGACCACAAATACAGTATGAGCATTCATTTCTGAATGCATGTACTGCATTACCACCCTACCAGGATCTGTTGATCGTTTCCCTAATAACTTGTACCAAGGGCAGCTGCCCCCTTCACTCCACCTTAGCTGCACATCTGCTGACTGGTAAGTTGAGATCTTTATCCTATGACTCAGACCTTACTTTGCCATCTCAGTCAGATGAAGTACATGCAGCACTGCCTTACCTGTTCCTGTATGATGGATAATCTCCCGATCCAGAAAATACTTAAACTCCTGTACTTGAGGTAACTTCTGTCTCTCACCTGAAGAGAACAATTCACTTTTTCTGGGAGAGAATCAGGACTTTTGCTTTAGGACTGTTTATTTTCATCCCAGCGGCTTCATATTCAGCAGAAAATTACTCATGACATGCTAGAGATCACAGTCACTTGTGATTAAGAGGACCAGGGCTGGCCTTAGGACAGTTGGACCTATTTGGCCCAATAAGGCCATGCTCCCACAGGGGGCACTGCACTGGGCTGTGGCAGGGTCATTATATGTCTTATGTGACCCACAAGACTTGCCTATAAGTCACTATAGCCAAGTTCAAGGCATTTAAACTACCCATAGTCTTGTTTCTGCAGTACTTATGAATCTTGCCAGTGCAGCAGACCACATTTCCTGTCACCATTTCCCCTAGTGGCTAGTCTTGTGGCACTTGTATGACTCACAGATTTAGCTGCTCATTCTCCCATAGTAGTTAATTGGTACTGCCGAGTACTCAACAGGGTTTTTTACCCAAAACTGAGGTTAGATTTACTATTTGGCTTTTTTGTACCATTCCAGTTAGTGTTGCAGAAGATAGTTAGACAGTGGTCTTCTTAGTCTTCATATTAATGGGGATATATGGCTGTTTCATAATGAATATAATTATAAAATATAACTGTGGAATCCTCAGGCAGTATGAAAACAAACTAGTAAGATGAAAACATAAAGAGAATGAACTGTGATGTGAGGCAGCTTGTATTCACCAAGATTTATAATGGAAAGTTACCAGTACAAAAGTATGGCAGATAAACACCTTTTGCAGATGCAGATAGGAGTAAAATAATCCAAGAGAAGTGAAACACAAGATGTGTATGTTGACTGGAGAGAGGCAGAGGTAAATAGAAAAAAAATGATTCTACTCAACTGAAACAGGAAACCATTAACAGACACAGTTTGACTCATAAACATACTGCAAATAGCAGTGTCACTGGTGCAACAGGTAGGACATTCACCTTTGGTATAGAAGACTGTGGGTCCTGATTTCCAGACCAGGTAGAGCAACTGCTGACACTGCAGTGCAGCATAAGGGGGTACAAGGTGTATGTGAAGTGAGCTTAAAGAAAGAAGGCAGTTGATGCAGAGTTTGAATCCAGTTGACAGATACTTTTGCGTCCAAGGTACTTGGGGACAAAACTGGGTAGGGTTGCACAGCTGGCTTATAAAGACCTATGAATCTATGAAGTATACCATTGTTTCAGAGTCACACACAAAAATGGATGACAGACAAACAGAAACCTAAAGGTAGAAAATGGTTGGGCTGAGCTGATGAAGAGCTTTAGGGTGAAGTGAGCTGCAGAAAGCAGAAAAAAAATGCATGTTGTGTGTGTTCTCTCTATAATCATGTTTTTTCCCACCTGCCAAACCGTACTATTTAGTGGCTACCATAAAGTTTTCTCTGTGCGTAATAGTAAAGCTATGGCTGGAAGTGATTTTCAAGTATTAGGTCACTTGCCTGGATTAGCAAATAATTAAGCTAATAAAAATACCTTTTGGGAATAGTTATAAGTGTGTTATAAGTGTGTAAGTGTGTGAGCAATGCTATTTCTAAGGACATATGAGGAGATTATGATTAATATTATTATCAATCATTCTGAGGAAGGTCAACAGTTTTATGACTGCAACAAGGTATGAGAATTAACTGGGTAAGGGACTTCAACAGTTTAGAGCAGGTGCAGGAGGTGATTGTAAACCCATTAAGGAAGAAAGGTGTACTATGATATGAGAATGTATAAATAATTTTATAACCATGTTCTTTTTGCCCCCCCCCCAAATCTTTCCCAATCATTAAGCCCATCCCCACTCACTTAATTGTTCAGACTTCCTGGCATCCTCAGTTAAAGGAAAACCCCATCCTAGAACTAAAAAAACTGTTTTTTCACTCTATATTTGTTTCCTGACCTATTCCTTAAATCAATCTAAGTGCTTTATTTGTAATTTTAGCCTGTTTTCCACAACATGGCTACCAATGGGGCTTAATGTATCAACGTGATCTTGTACTCCCTCAAGCCTTTATCTTTCCCATAATACTTTGTATGACTCATGCCAGACATAAGGAAGTAACTTTGAATTCCCATGCCATTGACATATAATGGGATTTGGGAGTGTCACTGTTATTTTCTTTAACTTCTGTAAAAGGACTGCTTCTTTTCTGTCTTTAGTCACCCTCATTTATGTTTGGCTCAGACCTTGTTTTACACTATACTTAAAAGTTATCCAGCTACAGCCAGAAAAGTAACTAATTTGCAGGCCTTTGTTCAGGATTTTCTTTTGTAGTCTAAGGAATTGATTCTGCAAGGGTCTCTCAGTGCAGTGACAGTTTTAACACCTCTGCAGTAGTGTGTGGGGGAGGGGACTCTCAATTCCTCTTGAACTACAAAAGAAAACACCGAACAAAGACCAGAAATTTAGTTACTTTTTTGGCTGTAGTCCTGAGAGATTGGCAGGGTTTTGGTGAACCTAGTCTAGTGGCAGGTCTTTTCTGTGTGTCTTCCTTCTCCAGGGCAAACTCGATCTGAGGAGTTAGAGGGCAGCAGGGCATTATGGGAGGGAAGAAGCTTGAGCTAAGCTGTTGTCTAAGTGTGCTGGCTCAGAACCGATGTCAGATCCTGGACCCATATGTGATGAATGGTGACTATGGATAACACAGATACCAAGTTATGGTAAGTAAATAACTATTATTTTATGGAAATGAACGCATACTTAAAAAAACAAACTCAAGTAGACATATATGTAATATACACCTAAATGCGTCCTTACTTATAATAAAAAATACACCAGCTGTTAAACAAATTATACATAAATACTGGCTCATATTAATGGACGTTCCTGAATTAAATAGAATTTTGAAAGACAAACCAAATTTTAGTTATAAAAGAAACAACTTAAAAACAGGTTGTGCTATAAAGAGCATCCAACTATCCAGTATATTTTTCAAAGTACTAAATGTGGCACTTAACACATGTAACAGTTGTGTTTATTGTGACTACATATTCACAGATAAATCATTTAGGGATCCATTTAATGGGTATAACTTTTGACTTAAGTTGTATGGTAAATATAATACAAGTAACATTGTCTACCTAGCGAAATGCTGTCACTGCGACAGGAAAATATAACCAGAAACTAAAAGACAGGATAGGTAGTCACTTATCAGAAAGTAGAAGGAAGATCCTAACAACTGTACATTGTAAGCATATAATGGACACAGGTAATACACACACTTTTAAATTCATGATATAAAAATACTTTATGAACCATTAAGAGGTGATGATATCAGGGACATGACAGAATATGAAGAAATGACATGGATACTTAGGTTTAAGGCACATATTCCCACAGGATTAAATGGGATGGTTACCTTAAAGCCCTATCTGAAACAGTTACAAAAGCAGTTTCACTGATTTCATCGTGACTTTTAATTGTATCACATGATTCAATGTTTTTAACTATTTAAATAATGCTTTTTAATGGTTTTAACATCTATCTGAAGAAGCTGTAAGGCGAAAGTGTATTGACACTTGTGTTTTTTTTGTTTGTTGCATTAAAGTTCTTATTAGCTTACTTGCTCATGGTTCCAGCAGTTTCCTTGTTTTACATTAGTGACACTTCCTTTAAGTTAAGTTGTTTTTATATTCTCAGTAAGAATGCAGTTTTCTAAGAATTCTCCCCTCCACCAATAACATTTAATGTCTTATTCTGTGCTAATTTTCACAAATGCTGATGACAACTGTTGCTTAGCATCATCAAGTTTATTTTCTATTTTTTCTTCTTTTTTTATACAAACGTACATACCCTCTGCTCTAGTCTAGTCTCTCAGGAGATTCAGTGCAAATATGAGACCTTCTAGCTCAAGTCTTCTAACACTGAAGAAGCGACAGATTCTGTACATCTTCTGGAGCACTTTTATCTTACAGCTGAATGCCTGAAAATCTTTCCTGTTGTGTTCAAACCAGATGGTTTAAAACAGGCTGATTAAGCAGGAGAAATAATCATATTTACCATAGCAGTTACAGTATAACTTGTGTGCATTCTGTCTCTGATGGTAACTATATAAATAAATAACTATAAGGAATTATATTTAAAAGCATATGTCAAAATATTTTAGGTAGATAGAAAATACACATTTTTTCCATATTCCCACTAAAGAGCACAAATACATTAATTTTTGGGTTTAGAGGTCAAGAATTCTAAACTTTAACGTAAATATAGAAACAAAGCGCTGTATGTAATTCCAGCTCTTATAATACCTCAGCTTAGCAAACCATAAATATAACTAGGAATGCAATACTAAAAGTGATAAACTCTTTCTAGTCAACCATTTCTGAATTATCAGCAAACACATTTCCTTTATACATATCCTCTGCAGGCTCATTCAAATTAAACTCCAGGCCGAATTCAGTTCATAGAGAATGTTTTACTTTTATCAAAATGGAGCTAAGAGGTTTCACAGCTCTGAGTGACCTTATTTGGTTAACATCAGATATTATTTTATCAATTTCCTAGCTGCATAGAATTGATAAACTACCGTTTTTGGATGTCAGAAGCTCATTTAAACATATTTCAGTTTTGAAGAATCACCATTTCAGTTTCTCTAGCAATACAAGTACATTTCTAAAGTAATAAAAGAAAGTCATTTTACTTGTTGAGGCTTAAATGTTTGTATCACTATCCAGTTTCATTGCTGAATGAACAAGGAACTAATGTAATTTCTTTATGTGACTTTGAATGTGATATATGCCCCATAAATCCACAGTTTAGCCTGTTTACCAAATGAGACCTGAGAACATTTGGAAGCGTAATCCATCCTCAGCAACTTCAATGCATTAATTATATGTGCAAAAGACATCTAATGAAACATGGGACATAGATTGTTATGACTGAGTCTCTGATCGTAACCATGTTATTATGTGTTCAAGACATGGTCACCAAGAACTTCACCTTGTGAGACCTGATCAAGGTTGGGAGTGTGGCCTGATGGTTAAGGTGTTTGCCTGACAAACGCAAGGTGCAGGGTTTGAGTCTCACAAGGGATAATTGGCTAAGTTTAAAATGGCTCACAAGGGCAGTTAGCTTAGTACTAACCTATGAACCTATAACCCTTTGTAATACATGGAGCTTTATCTACTCCATGTGCTACTAGTTACAGACAAAAACAAGTTGAAGTACTTTATCAGCTTTGAAAACTGGTCAAGCACTTAACGAGTGTGCACCTCATATACAGAAAATAAACATAATTGCAGGGAAAAGTCAAAGACGTTTTTTAAATACTGCCCTAATTTAAATAAGTTGCTTACATATTGATATCTGTAAACTTTCACCAATATATGAGGAAAGATATTCGGGGACTGTTGAGAGTGAAGGAATGTCCTTTTCTTGATACTGGACCGTAACAGTCCTCAGGGAGATGTGTAACAAAACAATCAGGTCTCACTCTACAGAACCGTGCAAAAGGTTTATTTTTTTTTCCCAATTTTGGAGTATAATCATGGCGTTCCACACATTACAATACTACTGTATGTATCAGGTATAACATTATACCCAAATAATCACTCACAGCAGAAGATCAAGTGTATAAATCATTTTATACATTTTTCAAGCATCCATGGTGTCTGATTTCCCTGACATCATATTATTACAGTTTAGAATAGTGCTTAGACATAAACAAGTGTTTTGTTTGTGATGTTAAAGAGTCTACTGCACATATAGGACACTAGCGCAGTATACACCTGACAATGAAAATGCTCCTGGGCAAAGCTGTGTATATCTATGTTGTCTTCAGTGGTAAGTTCTGCACCCATTTTATTACTGGTTTATTCAGTGGGAATTATCTTACCACTTATAAAAGTTCTGTCATGTATTAGACATATAAATGCTACTAATGAGAACTTTTAAATCGTAGCCACTAGCTATTTATGATTACTGGGTGTAGGGAAAGGAGAAATGTGTGTGTGTGTGTGTGTGTGTGTGTGTGTGTGTGTGTGTGTGTGTGTGTGTGTGTGTGTGTGTGTGTATGTGTGTGTGTGTGTGTGTGTGTGTGTGTGTGTGTGTGTGTGTGTGTGTGTGTGTGTGTGTGTGTGTGTGTGTAGTGGTAAGAAAAGGGAGGGTAGACAGGCTGTGTGTTAGAATATGTGAAAGCGCAAGGCTGCTTCATTGGCTGTTCCAAGGTATTTTCAGATATTCATGTTGAGACTATTTGGAACCATATTAAAGAAAATGTAATGGTCCTGTATCAGAAATAAACAAGGAACTCTGTGAGCAAATTATGAGATATAAGCATTATTAATCTAATACCATAAATAAGTATTATGTAGCAATATGTTTCCTAGCTTATCTCCAAGGGCTTTTATGAAATTGTAGGCTTCTCATTTGGACTTTCATGGTCTACAAAAACAAATTATTATTATATATGGGGCAGGATTCCAAATGACTTGCTGTCAGTGTAAGTCTGCCCTGATTCCGAAAGACTTGCTCTCAGTGTGACTTACTTCATATAATGGCCTATGCATAAACAGGCTTACACCAGTGGCAAGATTCCTAAAGAACTGGTCACAGTGTATGGGGTCCGAATGAAGAGATGATAAGTCACCAAGTATAGGAGAATATTATTGCTGAAATTTAATTCATCCTCAAATCTTGGTGAGTATCTTCATGAGGTGGACCTTGTTTTTCATAAAATTTCATCAAGACACTGATATGTGACCCTCCAAGAGGGTATCACCCAAGCAAATGACTGGTGCCAGAAACATGGCCTTAAGTTGAATACAAAAAAATGCATCATCATCCCCTTTGGGGAGAGTGATGTCCTCACAAATTATAACATTAATAACAATGTCCTAAGCACGCAGTCAGTTGTGAGGGATTTGGGCACCCAGATTGATAGTAACCTGACTTTTGATCACCATGTTGCTTCCATTGTACGGAAAGCTTTTTACATGGCCCACCTCATAAGTAAGGGTATCTCATCCAGGGATAAGGAGGTCATAACATCCCTGTATTCTTCTCTTATAAGGCCCATTATTGAGTACAACGCCCCATTCGGCATGTACCTTGCAAAGCACATGCAACAGCTGTAGAGACCACAGAGGTTCCTCACCAGGAGAATCCAGCATCGCAAAACCTACCATACACAGACAGGCTAAAAGCCTATCTCTCTACTCTGTTTCATACAGACTCCTCAGAGGTGACCTCTGCCTGGCATAGAAGGCAATCTCGAACCCCGCCTTGATGCGAACGCTGAATATCCACAAGTCAAGCTCCACTCAAGCAACCCACACACGCAGCCTCAACCTGGTCTGTGACATCAACAGGACTTGTTGGTGGGACAGATTTGTGTTCCAGAGACTCCCCATCTATGGAATAGACTCCCTCACCACGTCAAACAGAGTACTTCTTTACCCCTTTTTAAGCGCAACCTGGATAACTGGATGGGAAATGGGAAATAGAAAATACATCCCTGGGATTCCACCCATGTCCCTGCTAGACAGGGGCATCAGGTGCTGACTTGTCTACACATAGCCTAAACTCTTGGCTAGGCTTTTAAAGGCCTCAGGGCCAATAGCGTAGTAACTTCCTATGATCCTATATAGACTATATTTATATAGCATATATCATGGACAGAAGTTGGTTAAAATTAAAAAAGAGAGCTGGGTGCACAAGACCTAGGATAAAAAAGTGCCCAATCTTGGTAGGCACACTGGTGCCAGGACTGGAAAAGACGACAGTGTAGAATCTTCAAAATATGAAAACATTCCTATAATGGGGCCAGGCCCAGGGGGAGGATGGCCCCCCTGTTGTAGAAGGAAGTAGTAGTCCACAAAAATCACAAATACTAATAAGCCAAAGAAGAGACATAAAGACGATAAAGTGGACTATTGAGGATAAGAAAGAAATTATGTATTGTTACTATTATGCAAAAAGCCCAGAATTTCCAGACACAAGATATACAAAATGATTAAGAGAGAAATTAGAGGAAAGAAAAATACTTACAGGAAAAAATGTCAGAAGCTTCAAATGAAAATTTGTGTTAATTAACACAGCAGATTTGTGAAAAACAGTATATAGATCAATAAACTTTGATCTTTTTGGAAAAATAAGCATCTGAGGAAGTGCAAAAATATAAATAACAAAACCCAGAGATATTTGAAAAGTATAAAAAAGCAATATGCACATGGGAAAGAAAGAGAGATTTGATATGGTGCAATATTTATGCAAAGGAGAAAGCCAAGTTAATCAATATAAAGAAGGCAGCCCTAAAGATATTTGAAGAGAAATACAGGCAAAGTATATGGATATGGAAATTTTCACAAAAAATAATATCACAAAGAGGTAAATTAGAAAATAAGATGAGTAAAGTAGAAGTTAAAAAAACAGAAGTTGAAGTTATGGCGTGCCTGCGAATAAAGGATTTGGTGTAGAAGGTCTAACACAGGTTACATGACAGCATGATGGAGTGAGTCCCCAAAGTAAGGAGAAGCAGGAAGATCAGGAGACATCTGAAGAAGAAATATGGACATGGGAAAGAAAAAGAGATTTAATATGGTGTCATATTTATGGAAAGGAGAAAGCAAAACTAACCAATACAAAAAGAGCAGCACCAAAGATATTTGAAGAGAAATACAGGCAAAGGAATCCGGACATGGAAAACTTTACAATGCAAAAAATAAGAAGAGAAAGAGGAAAAGTAGAAAAGGATATTAGTAATGGAGAAGATAAAGAAACAGACATTGAGGATATGCAGTACATGTGAAGTGAAGGATTCAGTGTAGAAAATCTAATTCTGAAAGCACCACAACAGGATAGAGCAATGGATATCCAAACCAGTGGAACAAGAAGAAATTGGTCAGGTGCCATATGAAAATATTTTGGAGCCTTCCACAGGAAACCAGTATCAACGTTCACTTGAAGATAGACAGCAAAGGAAGGAACAGGAAACTGTGGAAACTCTGATGCAGTCAATGTTGAGTGATAGGCCAGTGAGTTCCTATATGAGAGCAACGGATGACACAGGATGAAATTGAAGAGACTGTGCCACAGGAAGATGCTATAGAACTTTCTATAGAATGCCCGCAGGAAATAGAAAACAAGGGATGTGCCCTCAGTTTGGAAAAAAATGAGGTAAGAGAAGAGTTGCTTGATTTAATAGACATAGATATATTAAGATCAATGAAAGAAATAGACTGCCGAAGGTCAATAAAACTCAAAATGTCAGAAGCTTGATAAAACAAATAAACACAGTAATTAGGATTGTCCATAGAGATCCATGCAATATAACAGAAGTAAGCAGGATATATTAGGTTCATAGGTATGTGTTAGGCTAATGGCCCTGGAGCCTTTACAAGCCTAGCCCATAGGATTACCCTGGCATCATGCCACCCAACCATAGTTCCCAGTGCCTCTGTCAAGTAGAGCCACTGGAGTGATCCCCGGGATGAATTTTCTATTTCCCATCCACTCATCAAGATTTCTCTTGAAGTGGGCCAGTGAGGTGCTCTGTTTGACATGTATGGGAAGTCTATTCCATAGCATGGGTAGTCTCTGGGTTATGAACCTGTCCCTCCAGCACATTCTTTTGATTGTGGTAATGAGGTTGAGGTCTCTGGAACATGTGGTGCGGAGGGATTATGATTTCTTTAGATGTAGCATTCCTAACAGAGCTGGGTCAGACATGGCTTTGTAAGTCAAGCAGAGAGCACCTCTAAGCAGGAGATATGAGACAGAGAACAGTTGGAGTTTTTTGAGTCTATCCATTTGGGATGAGTGTTTAAGGCCTAGGATCCCCTTCATGAGGTACTTTTATGGCCTCTCCAGTTGTTGCAGGTGTCTAGTGAGGTACATGCCAAATGGGGTATTGTACTCGATGATTGCCTAATGATGAAAGAGTAGAAGGAGACAATGACCTCTTTCTTCCTGGATGCAAAATCCTTAGTAATGAGATATGCCACATAGAAGGACTTTCTGACCACAATGAAAATTGGGTGTTCAAAAGAGAGGTTGCTGTCAACCTGTGTTCCCAGATCTCTTATAACACCTTTTGTGTTCATTGGACTACCATCGATGTGGTAATTCATGGGAACTGGGTTTTTCCCAAAGGGGATGACGACACATTTTTTGGCATTGAGCTTAAGGGCATGGTTCTGACACCAGTCATTGGTCTCATTAAGGCCTTTCTGTAGGATGTCAACATCACTTGGGGAATTAATGGCTCCCAACGTGCAATTGTCTGCGAACTTTGTCAGCCAGCGTCCCTTCATGTTGGTCTGGACTTCTGAGAAGTAGATACCAAACAGGAGAGGACCCAGGACCAATCCCTATGGGACTCCTCTTGTAACTGGTTAGCAGTCTGACTTGGAGTCAGCTACTTTCACACTGTGGGTTCTATCTGTGAGCCAGTTTGCAACCCACCTAGTGATATAGGGGTTGATGCCTAGCTTATTGAGTTTTTCTATGATTCCAGAGTGGGGAATGGTATCAAAGGCCTTGGCCAGACCAAGGTAGACTGTATGAACCACCTTGCCTTCATCCACAGCTCTGGAGACTAACTCAAATAAGTCGACCAAGTTGAGCAGGCATGATCTACCCTTCACAAAACCAAACTGTGTGGGATACAGAGTTTGGAGATTCCCTATATCCTTGTTTATTAGGTCCATGATGATGTGTTCCATAGCTTTCCATATCAGACTTGTCAGGCTAATGGGGCAATAGTTACCAGGGTCTGTAGTCGCTCCTCCTTTGTGGAAAGGGACGACTATAGCAGTGTGCCATTCAGTAGGGACAAAGCCTGAGTTGAAGCTGTGATTAAACAGGGCACACAGGTGAGGTGCCAGTTCACTCTGTAGTTTATGTAGACCATAGCCAGGGATATTGTCAGGTCCCATAGAAGCTGTATTCTTGGCCTTGGACAGTGCTGTTTTAACCTGTGCAGCAGTAATACTGGGTGCCTGGCAGTCTACTGGTATTGTGATTGGTCCTTGGGGGGGGTAAAGTTGGCACTGAATCTGTCTGCCAGTATATTGGCAATATCTGTTGGCTCAGTATAGGAGGTACCATTGTGCAGTAGTTCAGAGCAAAACTGGGTATTGCCATGGAGATTCTTTACATAACTATAGAAGGCCTTGTGGTTGTCTTTACTATCCACTGCAATTCTGTTTTCATAGCTAGCTTTAGAGGATTTGATGAGGGATCTCAACTTTTTGTTGAGGCTGATAAGGGAGTTTTTCCAGTCTTGGGACTTCACCTTATTCCGGATCAGTTTTCTCCTTCTGTTGTAGAGTTTGTTTATGGCAGGGGACCACCAGATTGGCTTCCTTTTTTTTGGAGGAGAGCGTATTGGTTCTATTGGGTATGGTGAGATCCATGCATTTGTGTACATGTTCTTACAATGCATTGGTGTATGATTCGGTGATCATGCAACTATTCTCCATTTGCATGGGTGCTGTGAAGTTAACCACCTCTTTAGGAGCCCAAAGTTAGCTTTGGAGAAGTTTTTCATGGTGGTTACCTTTGTGGGGGGTGGGGGTGGGGGTGGGGGGTGGGAGGTATGTGGATTTCCAAGGTGATTAGTTTGTGGTCTGATCTAACCAGGGAGGAGTGCAGCTTCTCCTTGTGCAGCTAAATTAATAACTGATAACGTTCTACCACAAGAACGCAGGGTAGTGAGGGAAAGGAAGGAGAAAAACTGAATACCATCATGGAAGTATCAAATAATGAAAACTATAAAGCAATTAAGACAAGAAGTGTCACTGTTGGAAGACTATGGAAGAGGGAATAGATCATCAGAAATACTAAGAAAGATAGATGTGATAAAGGCAATGCACAGCATTAGAACAGACTAGGATCTATCATACACTATAGCAAATAACAAACTAAACATTTTAGCAGAGGTGGAAAAACTTAGAAGATACCCAGATAAATATAAAGTAAAAGTACAAAATAAGCAACTTGTTGATGACCCAAAAAAGTTTTATAGAGAATTGGGAGACAAGGTAAAAGGAAATGAAAAACCGCCAAAAAAAGAAGAAATAGATAACACTTTGGACAAGTATCTATGAAGATTGTGTGGAACATAACAAAGATGCTAAATGGATAGAAGAAACAGAAGAAAGAATAAGAAGTTTAAAGGTACAACGTATGAAATGGGATAAAGTAACAGACAGAGAGATTGAAACAAAGTTAAGAAAAGCCTCTAATGGGGAAAACCCCAGGACCAGACGCAGTACCTAACTTTTAATTAAAAGTATTAACATCTTTGCACAAAGATTTAGTCATGAGTAAGAACTATTTATATGTGCACCCCAAACAGACACCAACCTGATTAACAACAGGAAAAACAATGCTCATACTTAAGAGTGAACCTGCAAGCTACCCTAAAAATCATAGACCAATAACTTGCCTTCCGATGATGTATAAACTATACATGGGAATTGATACTGGCAGAGTTTATAGTCATTTAAATTAAAACTCAATTATTGGAGTAGAACTAAAGGTCAATAAAAGAAAGTCATATGGAACAAAGGATCATTTGTTGTTAAATAAAGTCATAGTGGAGAACTGTAAAAAGGGGAAGAATCTAAGTATGACATGGGCTGACTACAAAAAATAATTTGGTAGTATCCCACATTCATGGATGAAAGAGTGCTTAAAAATGTATAAGATACACCCTACACTGATCGACTACATTACAGTGACCATGAAATGGTGGCAGACCACTTTACAATTAAGCCATGATAAAGGACAAATTATTATCCCAGGGATAAAAATTCAAAGGGGGATATTCCAGGGTGACTCTCTGTCACCGTTGCTACTCTGCCTTGCCCTTAACCCATTAAGCTGTTTACTTAACAACTTAGGCTATGGCTACAATTTGGCTCCTTGAAAACAACAAAGTGTAAAGACTTCTCATCTTCTCTTTGTCGATGATTTAAAGCTGTATAGCTCATCAAATGAGGAACTGAAAGCACAACTGCAGGTTGTCAAAACTTTTTCAGATGATACAACAATGTCAGTATGTCTTGATAAATGTGCAAAAACAACCTTTAAAGCAGGAAACTGCAGCACCAGGAAAACATCAGTTTGAGACAAGAATGTGATATAAAAGAACTTGAGCAAGAGGGAATGTATAAATACTTGAAAATTGATGAAGTATCAACAATAAACATAAACAAATGCAAATAAAACTTATTAAGGAATATTTTAGAAGCCTTTAATTAATCCTGAAAACAGCGTTGACATCTAGGAACAAAATCCAAGCTATAAACCAATTTGCTCTTCCTGTCCTAACTTACAGTTTTGAAGTGATTGAATGGCTCCAAAACGTGTTGGATAGATTATATAGGAAAACAAGAAGGATACTTCATGCTCACCAAATAATTTATAAATATCAGTGTATACCAATATTATATATTCCCTATTCCGAAGGAGGGATGGGTCTCCTTGAAATTGATTATATGTATAGATCTGCAATCTTGGGACTCCACACATATCTGCTGATCTCGCAACACGCAAACATAATGAAAGTTTTAAAACATGAGGAGAATAAATCTAAGATTACTGCTATGTTTAATCTAGCAGAAGCATATTGGCATCAATCAGAAATGGAAATCAAACCAGAAGTAGATAAAAATCAGGCAGCAACTGAATGTGCCAAAAATAAAAGAAAGTGTATAAGGTGAAGGACCAGATGAGAAGGCAAGTAATGTGGAAAATGCATAAATATAGTTGCAAATAGAGAAAACTTCTAGAAGAACCTCATGTTGATCAGGAACAAATGCAGGAATGGTTAAGGAGAGGTGAATTCAAATCAAGAGATGAAAGGTTGATATTGGTGGCCCAAGACAGTGGGCTATGTACACGCTGGTTCACAAAGTCCATTGAACATGTGGGAGAAACAGACAAATCTAGGTTTTGAAAAAACGAATTGGAAACAGTTGTACACCTTGTTGCTGGTTGTGACATATTAATGGCAGAAGGACTGTATACTGAAAGGCATAATAATGTAGCACAGCTGTTGCACTGGGGATTGTGCAAACATTATAGTATTGAAGTGGCTGAAAAACACTGAAAACATGAGCCACAAAGCATCATAGAAAATTATGAATTGTATATCACATAGGATCATCCATTACCAACACTTCAAAAGATAGATGCTAGAAAACCAGATATAATGGTCCATGAAAAGAAGACAAAAATAGCATTGATCATTGAAATCGGCACACCAAGTGATTACAGTGTGTTGCGTACAGAGAGACATAAAGTCATAAAATATCAGGATCTGGAGGCAGAAATAATAGCAATGTAGAGGAAAGATACCCAGAAATTTCCAATAGTAGTAGGAGCAACGGGTCTTATAAAAAAGAATCTACAATCGTATTTAGATATGATACCAATCCATGTAACTCCATACGATTTGCAGGAGTCATTATAGGGCACATTGCGGGTGCTACAAAGATCACTTTTGGCTGACATCAAAGATTGAAACAATACTAATTTCATGAACTTTAATCATACTTTGACTTAGAAATCCGGTCCATTCCCTTCATGGTATTAGAAACCCAAAAGATTTGGAGAAATTAAAAATGAGCAAGTCTTTTCGGAATCAGAGGTCTCAGAGATCTTCAAAAATCAGAGGAGACGATCTATAATTGTGGCACTTAAAATGTGCTTGTATAAATTTGCACCCGGAAGAGGGTATCAGGCATTTGCACACCCTGGAGGGATAATGGCATAAGAGTTTTAACCATGTTACTTACAATCAATGATTACTAGGCATGCTTCATAATATTTATATTTCCCTTGAATTCATCAGTAGAACTTTAAGCATAATGTTGCTCTTTTTTTGTTTACAGAGAAGTCAAAAATTTCTGTATACTCACATCCTGTTCAAGTGGTGCCTTAGCACATATGACGTTAATAACATACTGCACTAAAGACAGTAGTACTTATGTACTATGTAAATATTGTCCATACAGATTTAACTGTTGCTATATGTAATTGTTTACTTCGTTTTCATAGTACCCCTCCCCAGTATGCGAATATTAATTTCTGTGCAGACTCTGAACTACAGCACCCTTTACCAGTGGCAGATTATAATAGGGACAATTTGACAGGCCACTTGGAACCCATGGCTTCGAGGGGGAGGCAGTGCTGGCTACCCAGTTGTTTTGTTTTGTCCAGCTCTGCTAACTAATTTTAATTATCTTATATGCTGAACATATCAACAACTTATTCCAAACAGCAAATCCCAAGTATATGGAGACAGGCACAGAAGTAAAAAATCCAAAATATGTTTATTGTGTAAGTGCTTTCGTAACCAAGTTGCTTCTTCAGAATAATTGCTCTGGAGTTTGCTCACATCTGGCCTTGGGATTTTTTTCTATATCAACAACTTACATGATAAGCATTTTTGTTGTTTAATAGAAGGAAAAAAGCATTTAAATGCAAGCAGCAAGTATTTTATAATTGTTAACCACACTCATGCATGTGTAGCTCTGGACAGTACTTAGAAGTGAGAGGTCATGGTTACACACCCTGAGCTACATGAACATGTCATTTAAAATCTTTTTTCTGAACTTTGTAGTATTCTTTTTGAAAACAAATGTTCATGTTTGGAAGAACAATCCATTCCAAACTCAAAACTAGCAAATAACCAAACTCATGCATGTCTATCTGTATATCAAGTGTGTGTATGTTTGCATGCATTTGTGCACACTTGTCAAATGTACCTAATTATTAGGAATGTTCCTAAATTTTTATCTTAAAAATTCCATGTTTCACCTATGTTGTTCCACACTGAAAGAGTCTATTGCATATTCACTGTTAAATTTGTTAACAAACAGCAATGGTGAATAATTCTAAATCATATTAAGTTATCAAAAGAATGCTTTATAAGTAAGTAGAAACAGCTACTGACCATGCTGTGAGTTTTCTAGTTGAAGTTGTTAAAATGTTTTAGTAAGTATTTCACAATCTGGTCATTCTTTTTTCCTCATTGTCTGAGGCAGTACTTCAAATTTTGAACATGGAAGCCTGGGAGCTATGTGTCTGTGTATGCATGTGTTTATCAATTGAAGCATCATATACATTTTATTTGGCAGCAATGGGATGAAATATTTAACACTGTGTTCTTTACATACCTCAAAACTCAGGACAAATCCTAAAATAATTTGGGGGGGGGGGGGCAAAGGCCCAAAACTAGGGACATATTTTAAATACTGGTTTTATAAACATAGAGAGTTGCTAGAATAACAGGATTTGTGCTAGCATGCACTTTCTGAAGGATATGAAAAATGAAACTGAAATGTGTACCATTATTTAGTGACTTTAATCTTCAGTGAATTGCTAGAAAAACAAAATTTTATGAGGAATAAACCAAAAATATGAGGCAAAAATCTGGACAGTTGAAAGATATATTTCTATAGCAGTAATGACATTCTCTTGGCTTTTTATGTTTTATGCTCATAGACAAGACTGTGAACATGGTACACTTGAGTAATCATTTCAGCGGCTTTCTGTTTCTATGCCATCCTATGAATCATGGGATGGCATTGGCAAGTAACAGAAAGTGTTCCAAATGTAAGGGGAATGTAACAGTGCAAAAGTGTAGAAGTAGAGCGAGTTATGTTTGTTTGTTTTTTAACTTATTCCTGGCAGGCAACCAGATATAAGTTCTGGGAGCTGATGAGAAACTATGTCTTTGTGTAAAATAGTGCACCTGAGAGAAGTACATCATCAACTAGGAAACAGTTCAACAACCTACTTTAGTTAACTATAAAGACTCTTTTTTTTATAAATGTAAAGTACTAACAGCGCCACTACCTTTGCATATGGTTGTACTTACATATTTTGAGTACCAATGTAAATCAAACAATTGTATCCCTTCACTAACATATTTGCCAAAGTCACGAGTCCCAAAAAAAGAAAAAAAAATTGGATGAATGCCCACTGCAACCCAAAGTACTCCATGTATTGAAGAGAAGTTGCTACAAAAATAATTTTTGCAATCACATGTTAAGCTGAGCTGCTCTCCTCAGTGAGTGTCCTTTTGCAAAATAAGGTACATTACTGTAATACCTGAATAGCAGGTTTCATTGCCAATCTTTTGTTGGGATCCTTAACTGGCTGAACTGCCTTATCTACTTTCTCTGTAGCTAATGAAGACAGAACATACTGTTTTCCTTTTTCTGGATCTATGAGTGTCACTGCCCCTCCTGGGAAAAATACCCATAGATGAGAAGGGCAAAAAATGTGGAATTTAAACTTACCCTACCTGAACAACATATTATGTTAATAAATCTCTGCCTCTGCTGCCAGTTAGTAGGTGAATAACCACATGTCCGGGCTCACTGTGCAGACAAGATTCTTTTCTTAATATTAAAAGTTCCAAATCTAACCATGATGTATCTTGGTATTTTCAATCTTTGCTGGTCAGGTAAAACTATTCAACAAGTGCACTGTCCATATGAATTTCTTCTAGTGCCATTCTAGTACATTCTGTTAACAAAGAAACTGTATATGTACATGTGTGTGTGTGTGTGTGTGTGTGTGTGTGTGTGTGTGTGTGTGTGTGTGTGTGTGAGTGTGCACACACACACACACACACACACACACACACACACACACACACACACAAGTAGATTTAATTACAGGGTATAGAGTCTGTTTGCAAATAAAAATAAATAAATTGGTCATTATTCTGGCTTTTTTGAACTGAAGTGGTTTTTGCAAAGCAAGTTGGATTACTTTACTGTGGCTATTTTTTGTGTGAAGCAAAGTTGTAAACGGAATACAGTTACACATCTGTCCTATGTAGTAGTATTTCTTTGTGTGTGTGTGCGTGTGTGTGTGTGTGTGCGTGCGTGCGTGTGTGTGTGTGTGTGTGTGTGTGTGTGTGTGTGTGTGTGTGTGTGTGGTGGATTTATTGGACTAAAGCTACCTCAGTGACATCTATGTAGTTTAAATTATTTTGCTTTATTTGTTTCAGACTGAATTAATTTATTGAAAGGCCTGGATTGTATAGGACTGGAGTGTATTTCTGTAAAGCAAATTAGAATACTTTGCTATTCTCAGTTTTATCACATTCAGACGTGATGTATATGCAGTCAATGAAGTCATTCTTGGTGGGTGTGGATGCTGGTGGACTATAAAGACAGTAGTTTGAGTGGTTGTTTATGTTTTGAAATGTTCTGAAATAGCTACGTTGTTACATTTTCAATTGTTGCTTGAAAATGTTTAAAACTACAAATTTAAGCAAGGTATAACAAAGACACTGTTAACAGATTTCTCTTTATTAATCAAGATATATAATTTAAAACAATCTGGTAAATTTACATCAGGAAGGTGAATCAAAAGAACACATGCTCCTAAAATTTGTGCAGGGGGGGGCCATGATTTGTAAACACCCTGGGGTCCAAGTTACACTTAATATGACAGTACCCTTCACTTACATATAAATAAACAATCTTATTTGCAATCAAATCTATATACATATATTCATTCTGAAAATAGTCAGTATCCTCATTAAATCTGTACTAAAATAGTTAGCCTTTTAAGTACACAGCTTTTTTAGAGCTGAGTGGGCCTCCCTTAAAATAGGACCAGGTCTTCTCAGGAAAGCTAAACTCATTATTTTGGAAACCTGTCTTACTTTTAACTCTTTTGGGAATCCAACCACTTTTCTTAGCAGATATTTGTCCAAACGTCATGAATTTGTCAGTATTTATTACAGATAAAAATGAAACATACTGCTTTCTGGAAGCACAGGGAAAACATCTATCTCTGGGAACGTTTAAAGAAATGCAAGTGTTTCAAAGGTTATTTATATAAAATCACTAGACTGTAAACAAGTGGGGACTTTGGGCAATCACAGAGTAATATCAGGCTATGTGCTATATTAAAGAAATAACCTATGACGTGGTATGGTATATTGAAGATTTACCATGATTGGTGTGGTTTAATAATGGAGGCGAAGCCCGAGTGATTAAATAAAGCCAACCATGGGTAAATTTCAATATATCACAACCACGGAGTCAGTTTTTGCTATTATACAATGACATTATTTAAGAAAAAAAATACTTACTTTTCTTAAATAATGTCTGTATAATGGTGCATTACTGTTCTTCCGCTGGTTGTGGTATACTGCTTCCCTGTTTTGATGTACTGAGCATACATATGGGACTTGCGTCCCACGCATACCCAGTACATCAATGCTTAGAAATGGAAGCAACGGAGAAAATAAAGTCTCCATTGCTCCGGTTTTTTTCTTTTTCTTTTTTATTTAAAAAAATATATATTGAGGACTTTATACTAACGGAAAAAAGTCCGTGTGACCGGACCTTTTTGCTTTGGTATATTGTGGGATTTACAATGGGCACGCTGGCCAATCAGAGTGCACATTTTGGAATATTAATGGGGGGGGGTCATTGTATAATATACATTCCTTCATCCCCTAATTCCCTGAAAATTCTGCTTTTGTTGTGTAATAAAATCCAGCATTTTAATTGGTGGAACCACAACCTGTTCCTTTCTAGATATCATCTTTCCCTGTAATTTTTTACTCTCATTTACTAACTGGGAAGCTTCATTTGGGCAGAATCCATTATTGCAGAGGTCCAGGGAGGAAATCTCCAAATTAAACATTAAAAATATTGTTTTAGATTCCTTGGTAACACTTAACTTGAAATACATCTGAAACATTTTATATATAAAGTATTAAGTAATATTTGGAAATGAAATAATTTCAACATGCAGCTTTTACAGTAACAGGTAAATCTGAATTTAACCACATCAAACAAAAGTGTAGTCAGAAAATTCAATTTTTTACTCCATCTCATTGCTGTTCTTGTTTCCTCCAACCTTATCCTGAATAGTGTGTGTACCTCACTCTCAGATGTTAACCCCCTATACATGCATACATCACTTTTAGCTGGTGCCCCAGCCAGTGGTATTGCCAAAAAGATAGGATTTTGGAAGTGTGAACCACCTTCCAAATTGGGAACCATGCGATATTCTCCATGGAGGAGCCCCATTTTGATCTTGTTACACCAAACACTGAATTTCTGCACTGCAAACTCCTCCCCGTCATGTTGTTTTTTATTCCATATCAGATTGCCTAAAAACAAAGTTAAAAATCGACACATTCTACATCAGGAAGTTTAAGTTAAGCAGCTAGTGATATTGTGTAACATATGAAGCACACATCACTCTGGACATATACTTATCTTTCCTGATAACATTATTTCTGTGGTTGAAGGTCTGTCATCATGGCATTCTTGTGAGTAATATGTTGCATTGTTAAGATTTTTTTTACACAATGGTGTTCTTGGTATGGGATATCCAGAGCCAGATCATGCTCTAATGAGGTCCTAGGCAGGGTAATGGATCAGGGCCCCCTATGCTTATGGCCCTTGCATCCCCACTCAGCAGCTATTCCAGCATCCCATTACTTGCTTGTCTCTGTCCTCAGTTATCATAAAACACTGTTCAAACCTGTCAGTGTACATACTATTTTCTTTACTTCTACAATGATTACAGATATTTGGATTTAATTTAAACATTTCATTTCAAATTTTATAGCACAACCACTGATAGCAATTTGCTAAACAAAACAAAACAGTACAGTTCCATGATGAAAACAGACTTAGCATGAGCAACAGTAAACTTCTCTGTCCCTGAAACTCGCATTCATTGCAACTGCACTGAAACCAACAATCACAGAAAATGCATCTGGCCAGTGATAAGATAAGTGTATGTTTGAGCTGTTTTCAAACCATGGGACTCCTGCACACATATTTAGGACCATGCATAAATGTATGTGTTCTTTGATTCACCTCCTTGATTGTATTAAATTATATGCTTTATTTAATACAGCACCACTTGTAAGAGTGTATTTTAAATTTGTAGTTTTAGTTTGTAGCTCGTAGCTTATAGTTCGTAGCTAATTACTAAGCTAACTGCCTTAAAGTATACATTGTAACATGGATTTACTTGATATCGTTGAAATTGCAGAACATCGAATCTGACTTCATCGACACTCACAATATCAAATCCGCACTTCAATGAACCACCAGAACTACCAAAGCTTTTCCACAGTAAGTAACCACTTAGCCATAAAATAAAAAACCTAAACTGCACAATCCCTAGCCCACCCAGGCAGTCAGCTATGCCCCCACACCCCCCAGTGTGGGGGGCTGCACCACCATACCCCCTAACTAAATATACCAACTCCAAGATCGGACTTCAGTGGGGAAAAGGGCAAAATTAAACTTCTCTCACAACCAGTTACTGTGGGGAAATCTTCCTATTTCTGGTGGTTCGATGAAGTGCAGTTCGATATTCTGAGAGTTAACAAAGTGAGATTCGATGATCTGACACTTTGACGAACTCAGGTAGACCCAGTGGCATACATAGCATATACCTGACTACATTTTTGATAAATAGGTTCCCACTTTCCAACTATTGAGATTTTTTTAAGTAATTTTAAATAGCTATGCTCATGGTCACTCTGCTACTCTACCCTACCCCCATTCCCATACACCCCCATTCTCATTGAACTTATACCTAACCAGACCCAGGCCCTTCAATCAAAATCTCCCGCTGGCTCACCCAACTCCTCCCATCCCCACTTCTACAGCTTCCACACCCCTACTCTCTCTCCTATCTCATCAATACCACCCTAACACAATGCCTCTACACTCTAAAGTCTTTATCCTTACTATCTCCCTACAGCTCTAACTATTTTTCCATCTTACATCCAATCATACCACTCATATACCTTTCAAACCAGCATTCACAACATCAACACATTTTCAGTCTCTCCCAAGCTATTCCACAATAGGCTCTACCTTATATACCCCAGATATAATTCTACATGCTAGAGTAAATGTCCTTCTATATAAATACCAATACACTGACTCCAAACTAAACTACTATCACAAAACCAACAAGACAACTTCTCTCTACAAACCAGACCACCCATTTTAACTTAATAAAATGTGGTGACAAACACGCAAACCCAGGCCCACATTTTGCCCTTCACAACCAACCCCACACCAAAAAATCCATGAATTTTACTACCATTAATCTACAAAGCATCAAAAACGAAATCCCCCATTTTCATGCATGGTTACATCAAAACAAACCAGACTTCACTGCCATAACTGAGACCTGGCTTAAACCATATATCAGCAGCACTGAATTCCTACCCTCCAACTATACATGCCATAGATATGACTGGCCACATAGAAAAGGTGGAGGCATCACTCTAATATACCCAAGTACCTATACCATAGTTCCTTTCAATAAAACTATTCCACAGTTCTCCACAGCAGAACTTTTAGTGTCCTTCCTAAAGCTAAATAACTACAAAACCCTCGGTATTATAGTGTTGTACATTCTTCCAGGTAACAATATTCCAGTACTAGAAGAAATTCTCACCTGGTCATACAAAAATATCCAAAATGAAACAATCATCTTAGCATTAATTGGTTAATTGGTTAGATATCACTAACAATAACCCCAAAACAAACATCAACTTTTTTAAGTACACCCAGCTAATCACTGATATTACCAGGCCCAATAGTAAAATGAACCAAGGCTCAATCTTAGATTGGATCCTGGTATCTGACTCCAAAAAGATCTCCTCCTCTGGAACTTTATCAAATAACATTAGTGACCACTTACCAGCCTTCACTATACGTAAAACTACCTCAGCTACAAATAGCCACCAACTAAAACAAACCAGAGACCTATCCCACTTTTCACCAGAAACCCTAAATAACATTTTACAGCATACCAACTGGGTACCATTAAGAACCATCCCCCTTGATGAGGCAGTAGAATCCTTCAATTCGACATTTCTCAAAATACTAGACAGGGTAGCCCTTCCCCGACTAAAAAGAGTCAAATCTAATCATGCCACATGGCTTACCAAATCCTCCAAGCAAATCATGTCTACTAGAGACAAGGCATGGAAAGCCTGGAAAAAGCATAATAACCGAGCTGACCTTGCACTATATAAACAACTACATAATCAGGCCAAAAAACAGGTCACTAAAAACAAAAAAGAATATTTCAATAGACTTCAGGACCAGCACAGACTAAACCCTCAAAAATTCTGGGAAGCAATCAATTCCCTAATTCGCCCGGCTCTAACACCAATCCTTGCCCACACCCTGATAAAACACCCTCTGATATAGCCTATCTCTTTAACTCATACTTCATTGAAACCACATATAAGTTGACTACCACCTTTCCTCCTACAAACACTAACTCACCAAACCAACCACCCACTGATTTATGACCTTCCTCTCTACCTAATTTTCTTTCTCCCCTGTTCCCACATGCACCATAATGAAACTCCTTCTAAAACTAAAACCTGCACCAATGTCCTGATAACCTACTCTCTGAATTCCTAAAAATATCCACAAGCTCCATTGCCTACCCCATTAGTATACTTATTAATAGATCCATTCAAGAATCCCATGTCCCAAATATCTGGAAGAAAGCATACATTCTTCCTCTCCATAAAGGCGGCAAAAATTCAGACATCTCCATCTTCCTGCCCATTGTTATCCTATCTCCCATTTCTAAAATATTAGAAAAAATGTGTGCATACTTAACTTCTTAACCACTTAGTTAATAACCAACTTCTCTCTCCAACCCAACATGGCTTTAGGTCAGACCATAGCACAAACACAGCTCTCATTTCCTTTTTGGATACTGCAAATTGAGCACATGATACCAATCTAATAATCTCCACTCTTTTCCTTGACCTTTCAAAATCCTTCTACACCATATCTCACCCCCTTCTGCTCTCTAAACTCAGCAACATAGGTGTCTCCCCTCCAACCCTAAACTGGTTCTCAAACTATTTCTCTGACAGATATCAATCAACAAAGTGGCAGCAATCCTGTTCTCCCTTCCTCAACATCACCAGAGGTGTACCCCTAGGTTCCATACTGGGCTCCCTGTTATTCAATATATTTATAAATGACTTCCATAGCTCTCTCACTCATGGTACCATGATCCAATATGCAGATGACTCTACAATCATCTGCACTGCTAAAACCCCTTCTGAGCTACAACTACTAACCCAACAAGCCTTTACATCTACTGAAAACTGGATGTCAAATAACCACCTTTCTCTCAACCCAGACCAGACAAAACTGATTCTATTCACTCCCACCCCTCCCCCCCAAATAGGACCTAATTCTCTATCTGCTCCCTGAATAATACCACCATCAAAACTGTCTCTAGCACAAAGCTGTTAGGAGTTACCACTGACGAAAACCTAACATTTGATCTCCACATTCTCAACAATATCAAAAAAACACATCAGAAACTGGGCACCCTCTACAGGTACAACTATTACCTTAACCATAGTGCAAAAAAGGCTCTAACCTCAACCTTTCTACTTCCATCCCTGCTATATGGTGCCCCTATCCTTACAAATATCCACTCATCCCTCAAAACCAAGCTAGATACATGTTACAATAAGGTCGCCAGAATCACAACAAATGCTAGATCCTCAACACACCACTGCTCCTCTTTACAGCAACTAAACTGGCTAGAAATACCACTCTATCTCAACTACCTACACTTAACTACTGTGCATAAATTAATATATAAACCCATATCATGCCCCTCTCTCTCCTCCCTGCTGACCTTGTACCAACCAAATAGACCCCTTAGATCAGAAAATAAAACCCTGCTCAAAGTAGACAAACCCCAACTTCCAGATGGTCAAATGCTCTATTCCTTTACAGTTTCCAAACTCTGGAACTCCCTCCCATCCACAATAACCTCCATCAATAGCCCTGCCCTATTTAAAATGTCTCTTAGACAACATCTCTCCTCTTGCTGGCTATGCCCATGCCAAAAATAACTCTCTCTAGACACTGCTACCCACACTCTAACCCTCTGCTTTTTTCTCCAGCTTATTTCCCATCCTCTTCTTTCTAGCCAACCAGCACTCTAACCATCCCAGATGTGCCTGCCCCTGTTACCTACCCAACCTTGATACCCACCCTCTCTCTCTATACCTACCTAACTACCACTCCTGAACCTATTCCTCCCTGTCTTTTTTGCACTGCCATTCTCTCCTCATCAATCCATTTCCCAGCTACTTATTGTTAGTACAGTGTTAACTCTGACATGTACATTATACTGTGTTATCTTAAAATCCATGCCTATTATTGTTACTGTATAGCCTTCTAGCCATTTATGTAACTGAAATTGTATTTTCTGTATAATTTGTATGTAGAGCTTTTCTCCCCGGGCCGCCACTGAAAATGGGTTCTCCAAGGCCCAGTGGACTTTCCCGGTAAACAAATGCAATCAATCAATCAATAAATAATGTATGCAGCACCACAGTGCATAATGAATGCCACTTGTATTTTCAGACATCGCATGCTTTGTGTTGGCGGCATAGGTGCCCCCTCATTCACTGTCTCTCTCCCACACACACACACACACACACACACACACACACACACACACACACACACACACACACACACACACACACACACACACACACACACACACACACACACATGCAGGCAAGCTGAAATCCCCACACACGATCACACTCAACAGACTAATCCAGTAAATCCCCCACATCTCCTCTAATCTATGTATCTACTAACTTGCCCCTCCTACTGCAACCACCCAGACAGATATAAACTCACAGCCCCACAGACACACTCACACATACAGTTATCAGAGACCAACCGTACTCTTGTAGACATGTACACACACTGCCACATACATAATTACACTTATACTCACACTGCAGAACTGCATCTCATCTTCATCTTACTTTAGCAATAGTGTGGCCTTTTTTTTTACTCTAATGGAAGGACACAGCATTTTGTCTGTGCTAATTAACATGGCTGGCCATGCTAATATATTCATCTAAGCCAATCCCTGGATGGCTAAGCTGTGTAACTCTCTTCTTGCAGGCATTTCTGGAGGAGAGAACATGGCTAATTAACAATAGCCTCTCCTTCAGTATGTGTCATTAGCAATTCGCATGGCTGTGGAGATGACACACCATGGTGATTCTAATGACCATGTAGAATCACAACTGTGGGCCTGTCTTCTGAATCAGAAAGGGCATCTGTGAATGGGTGGCCTCCTGTGTTAGGGCTTACTGCTCATGGAAGTCCTTTCTCGGTGTTAGCGCTTGAGTTTCTCTAAAATTATGGGTGACAATTTATTATTATAAAAGTCACAATATTGTTTTTATTCAGTCAGTTATGAATAATCTGTAATGTAAGGCAGACAATTGATCTCAGGTGGCATCTAAAGTCAGTGGAATTGTGCAAAATGCCTTATGTACCATTATCCACCAACATTCTTTCTTTTTAACATCATTGCTTCTTAACATTTAAAGAAAAACAGTTTTTAACATCATTGCTTAGGATTGTGCAGGCATTTAAAGAAAAAGAGCTACCATTTGCTTGTCAGGTGCCTGTTTAATCAACTCACAAAACAAATCCAATCAGGTGACTTCAAAACATCAAAATGAAATAAATTATACAATAATGGCTCATTGCTATTCAAAAACATGTGCAGTACATCAGCAAACATCAGCCTTGTGATTAAACTGTGCCAGCTGTTGGTAAATCCTGTGATAGCCACACCCAGTTGTGGGTTATTGCTAAATTGTACAATAATGGCTCATTCCCGTTCAAAAACGTGCATGCTGATTGGACAGCCCAACCAGTATGCTTGCTGTAATTCAAGCATATACCAGCAGAAAAAAGTTCTGCCGCTGAAGTAGTACTGAGCCAGACTTCTCTTTTGGGATAGTCTTAGAGGACAGAGCAAAGTACAAGAAAATTCATTCTGCAAAACTAAAGACACAGAAAGCATATCTGATTTTCCTTGTATTTCTGCACTGTCCCTCTTAAAATATCGGCAAACTTTTATACCTCTTAACTGTCTAGAGTTTCACAGAATATCCAGATTTTTGCTTCATAGTTTTGGTCTGTTCCTCATAATTTTTTTCCTGGCAAGCCACTGGGGATTGAAATCATTGACTAAACACAGACATTTCAGGTTTGGGCTTCATACTGAAAATGCATAGTAACACAAACCTTATTTCAGGAACTTTCTAAGTTTATAAGAACAATATTTCAAATCTGTCCTTATTTTTGGACCTTTGTCTCCCCCATTATGTTGGGCTTGCTGCAAGTCTTTTGCACTTTGCAAAAAAAAAAAAAAAAAAAAAGAAAAAAAAAAGCAAAGGAATTTCTGTTTTCTCTATTGCTTCACCCCCATGATTAAACCACACCGACCATGGGTTAATCCTATTATAACCACACTCAGTTGTGTGTTATTGGTGAAATAATGATTTCTTAAAAAAAATTAAAATCAAACAAAAAATTAAGGAAAAAGGACTCTGAAGCTGGTGGTATCTGTTTGCTTTAATCTAGAATAGTAAAGGGAAATTCTCACTCTGATGTGATTATATTTCAGGGAAACGTCATGCTGCCCTGGATAGCTCTCAAATAAGGTGCACTTTGCAGAGTAGTGGACTTGATTGGAAACAGCAACACTAGTTTTGTTAGGAGTGATTTAAAAAAAATGAAAAGCTATAACAAACAAAAGAGAAAAAATAAACTAGAACATCTTTTACGTAGTTTAAAACTTTATTCCACTGGTGCCTCAGCTGCTGCATTCTATGGAGGATAAACCAAGAAGAAACTTCACAGTGTGGAGATTGTGAAATTCACTCCTTGAATTATGTTATGCACCTAGTTCACTAATAAAAATAGAACTGTAAAATATGTACTACAAAACAATAAAATAGAAAATAGTAGGTACCCCACAGTTGAGTTAAAAATGGAATATCCTTTATTGAAACACACAAACAAATGATCCTAGTTGAGTATTGTGATACCCCTGCACTGGCCCAGTAATCGAGGATCCTCAGTCCTCACCACTGGCAACAGCTGAGGGACATACACACTGGGAGGATGGCAAGTACACACACAGTAATGTGCATTTTCCCTTACGAACGCACAGAGATCACAGCTAGTCTGGGACTGGTTTCTCCCTCTCTCTCCAGATCCCCAATAAGACTCCCACTGGCACAGCTATAGAATTGAGATCTCAGCTGAGTGGCAAAGCTAAGACCTCCACCACCCCCTCTGTCCAACCAGTGTTTTGCGTCCCTGCCCAAGTAGCTGACACAGACACAGTCACACACACACACACCTGGGAAAGGCTGGCACAGGTTTACTAGCTATGCACACTTTTGCCCAAACTATAAGGTAGTTCCAGCTGCCACCAGCTACCCTTATCAGCTACTATAAGGCCCTTATAAAGGGTATCCAATCATATTGTGTAACATTATTATTAATCCAAATGGCAGTTTTGACCAAGCACCAGGCTATTAGGAGTGGCCTGTACAGTGTCAGCAAATACATATGCAAGTACTGTAAGAGCTTAAATATGTCTCACAAATATCAGCCACAAAGATAGGTTTAAATATATTTAATAATAAATAATTAAAGAAAAAGACAATACTCAGTAAATCCAACACAGTTACTTCAGAGTTTGAAATCATAGGAAGTATTTAAAACAACATTGCAGGACAGTTTCTAATAAATAAATACAGAAAACATCTAAATTAATCTTTACTATATTCCTATCTATATCCAAAAGAAATACTATGCCCTAAATCTTACTTACAGCCATGCAAGTGTAGATGTTGATGATGAATGGATGTTCTTGCTAGGTCCAAGACAAAATACAAAATGCACAGTCTTTCTCTGAGAGAGTTCTTAAATTAATATCACATTTTACTGCTGGGTTACCTTGGATGACATCACTTTTTGTCACATGAGTTCAGTTCCCAGGCTAAATAGAAACTAACAGAATTTAACATCTCTGTGTTAAAAATACATGTCTCTCAGATGTTTGCAGATCTTCGAAGTAATAAAACAATAAAACACTTTTACATTTGAAACCTAGTAATTATTTCTCTTTCAAGACAATACAAAAACTAACTCCAGACATTGTGTCTGCTACTGAACTGAAACTGAGAGATAACACATTTTGTTTATGGCTCAGCTATAAAGTAACTTAACCTCAACTATTCTTACGTTTTGCAGGTTAATCTTCTATGTTCCAGCATGGTACACTGTGGATACATCTTAGCTCAGTACATAACATGCAGTTCTGTATAAATCATATCAATATTCACAAATGACATAGAATTATTTACAAAATTCAAGATAGCTGGGCTGGCAGTATTTCAGTTTGTCACAAGTATAATGAAAAGCATCAAAAACATTCATTATTTATATATAATCAGGTTATTTGGAGCAGGGAAGTGGTTACAGATGGTGGTTCTGTTAAGAGCAATAAAAGCATTAAACTTATTCCTTTAACCAAGTCCTCTTCCTGTATAACACCATAGTGTAAACTGAGACTGTGCTACCTTAGAACTGAAACTAAAAAGCTAGAGACAAATTAAAATATATAATATAAGAGCAGCTTATTAACACTTTATATAGGCTAACCTACAAATCCAAACTTTATTAATTAAGAAACTAACTCAGTAACAAAATGATTAATTAACAAAAAGATCTACCACTAGACATCTATCGGAATAAATATTAATACATATAAAATAAAACACTTTTAACAAAGATCACTTTCATATCAAATAAATACTTCATCAGGTTTGTGTGTAAAAAACATATCATAATATGAATGAACACATGAATAAATGTACAAGTGAACACCTAAATAGACTAAAAACCATAGCTATAATTTCTAGGGTGGAAATACAGTGAAAAATGTTAACAATAAAAATAAAGTATTAAGGCCCTGGGGATCTGTTCAAGTGTGGCATTTAACTAAGAAAGCACTTAGTCTGAATTAATAAAAGTGCACTCGAGTATCAGAAAATACCACCAATGTCAATTATTTTCATCGTAAAATACTTATGTTTTATATTTGTTTTTAACAATGTTAGCATGTAATGTCAGCATTAATCAGTCCCATTTCAGACTTTTAATAGTCTTTTAAACAGAGGGGCAGTTTTCTGAGTTCTAGTAAGCTTTTTATGGAGCAATAATAAGCCCCAGTTTTCTAAAATAGTTCAGTTTCAGCTGCCATAGTATTTCATATTTTCCTAAAAGATTAGGGGTGTCTCCTTCCAGTTCCAAAACATCCACATGGTCAATAATTTGAAATTTAAAGCCAATGTATTTTGTGAAGCTGCAGGTGCCAAGCCAGTGCATTATTCTTTCACTTAACTCTAATTTTGGAAAGATGGCCAGAAATCCTTCTTTTAAGCCTGTTGAGCATTTTCCCCACATAAAATGATTCACAGTGATTGCAGCTAGCCCTGTAAACCACCTGCATTGAGCTACAGTCACCTCCTGCATTGTTTTTAATATTTCTTTTTAAAATAAGGGCAGAAAATCATGTCTCTCTTTCTCTCTCTTGTATGTTCTGACAAAAGACACAGTTGGCTGCACACTTACTGCTACATGTATCCAATGGTCTGGGCCTAACTTCAACCCAACTCCTGATGTGTCTGACTTTCCTATACACAAAGGAATGAACTTCTCTGAGGATGTCCATTAAGCATTGAGCTTTCAGTAATTATGGCCCAGTTCTTTCTAATAATATTAATGATGCTGTGATAGTCAACAGTAAAAGTAGATTTATTGCCCATAGATTTCTTTTAACACTCTACTATAAGGACTGTTAAGTGCTGGCACATTTGTACTTTTTAGTTCAATTATAGTTTCCAGAATACTTCTTAACATATTGCTTTCAAATCCCCTCACCAAAAAATCATTTTCAAGATCATTTAGGTTCTTTAGGAAGGGGTCCATTTTCATGGTGATCCTAGCCAACCTGTAGCTCTGGGACCTAAAAATATTATATTTTGTCCTGATAGGATGGAGACTCTTATTATGTAGCAGGAGATTTACTCTGGTAGGATTTCTGTAAAGATCTGTGTCCATTTTACCTTGGTCCAAGTCTTTAGTAATCTACATATATAAGAAAACTGCCGAGGTAAGGCTGTGGGAAGAGGTGAAATGCAGGAAGCTGGTGGTTTTATTCAGATAGTTGATAAAAATCTTCTAATTTAGCACTGTCTCCTTTCCACACAATAAAGATGTCATCAATAAAGTGCAGATACACTGTGGTATGTTGCATGTATTCTGTGTTGTTAAAAACATAATTCTCCTCTCACTTGCCTAGGGCTATGTTAGCTAGGCTAGGAGCCATAGCTGCCCTCATGGCTATACCAGTCTTTTGTTTATAGTAATTTCCATTAAATGTAAAAAATGTAGCTAAACACCATATCTAAAAGTTTACCTGTTCTATTGTGTTGTTCTGGTGCCATTTTTGTTTTTCCTGTACTAATCAATCACTATTTCAATACAATAACTATATGAAAGTACAATGTATAATAATTCAACATCTATTGTTAATAAAATGCTGTCAGCATCAATTGTAACATGTTTTATTTTCCTTAAAAAATCATTGCAGTATTTTGTATGTGAAATGTTCTTCTCAGTCAGAGGTTGTAACAAGAAATCCAGATATATGGCAGCAGCTTCAGTCAGGGGACCCCTCCCCTGCAACCACTGACCTGTAAGGAGGGTTTTCTCTATTTTTATGTGGCTTAGGGATTCCAAAGAATTTAGGCAAGTGGGAGGAAGGTGTCTGTAGATAGCCAAACAAGTTTTCAGTTAACAAACCATCATCATAAAGTGTAGTCAAGGCTGTGTACCAGTTGTTGTATGACGCCTTAATTTCTTCTAAAGTTAGAGACTCATAATAGTTTGTGTCACTCAGCATTTCTTCTATTCTCTGGTTATATGCTAGTATCAGTAACAACAATACCCCCTCCCTTATCAGCCTTCATAACTCGTCAACACTATGGAGTATAAAAGCACACAGTTACAACCCCACAATTAAACCAATAAATATCAATTAACCAGTCAAAACTTTCCTTCAGCTACATGCATGTCAAAGAGTTGGTTTCTCTGATCAGTTGAACTCAGTGAAGTACACCATTAGGCAGTATATTTTCGTTAACTATTAGGTTAACCATATACACATAGCCAAATATATGTAAGTGTGTGTGTGTGTGTGTGTGTGTGTGTGTGTGTGTGTGTGTGTGTGTGTGTGTGTGTGTGTCTGTGTGCATGCATATATATTCACATAGACATATATATTTGGGCATCACAGTTGATACAATCAGCAACTCATCATCATAATTACTGAAAAAGGAAAGGGAACCGCTCTATCACTGGATTATATGTGACACAGTAGGTTAGATAAGGTGGAACTGATACTTCCTGAATAAGGTCTGCAGTCTTTTTCCAGGTCCCTCACAAATGCATAGTAGTATGTGAAAACTGACGCAGGATGACTATCAGATTAAACCCAAATAAGTATGAGTATTTATTTGCGGAATAAGTTCAGGTTTGGTATATTTTGTTAAGACTGCACACAAGGCAAGTCTGAATAGTAATGCTTTTTTGGCTCCTATGTAATATTACATATATCATGTTTTTCTTTTTGTATATTTTCTCCCTCTACCTAGTGACCATCAAGCCTCTCTTCCTACTCCCTCTAGAATCCCATTCATTCCCCAGATCAACTGATGTGATAGAGACATGTATGGGGGCTGCCATGCATGCAGATATTGAGGTTGCACCCTGGCTATGATGGCATTTTCCTCTGAATGGCCTAACCCCCTCCCCTGGAAGTGACACAAGCACTTTTGCCACCATAAGGACTGCTTATATCCTTTGTCCATATCTGCACGATCTTCCACATAGGCCACCAAGGGCTACGTTCACTGGTTTGGGTGGTCACGCCCACATCCCTTCCACAATTGTTCCCTACATCCTGATACATGTCTGACTTCCATAGGAGCTGTGACAGTAGAACAGAGGTGTGAGCCTGTTGGGAATGCCGTATATTCCCCAACAGGTGGGTATATCCGTTTTCCACACTTGTGGTATCGAGCTGCACAAGCACTAATCAAACTTGAGTCACCTGGAACAAAGTCAGTGTTTTATCCTTTTATACCATCAGTAGAGGCATCATGTTTTTTTTTCTTGACAACTTGTACTCTTTAGATGAGGATTTTTAAAATTAATATATTAATGACATCAGACTACAGCCCTTCTTTCTCTGCCTGTCCATTTGCCCATGCTCTGGATGTGTTTACAGGGTCATTGAGGTATATATTGAAATGATAAAAACACAGCAGAACTCAGGCATGACCAAAGTTTCCAGCTTCAGTTGAAGTTTTAATGTTAAAACATAAGTGCTTTAGCAAGAAAACCTACTTCATCAGATGCTAATAAATACAGCTAAAATGTGCTTCTATTTATACACTCTCTAACAAAAACAAGTAGTCACGTGATACAAATTAATTAACATCATAGGGTGTAACATGAACTCACTGACATACTAAGTGAAGCAAATGCATACAATCATACATTACTGTATGTAAAAAGCACTTATGAAAAATATATAAAACACATATATATGAAAAAAATGGCTGTATATATTGAAATACCAAAGAAAATCATTCCTACTAGTAACTGTAACTGCACTGACATTATCTAAACCTCTTCTTAGTTTGCTCATTCATGAAAAAAAATGTTGTGTCGCAAACAGACAGACAGATACACTCATGCTCACGAACATAATGCACACACACACACACACACACACACACACACACACACACACACACGCACGCACGCACGCACGCACCCACGCACACACACACACACACACACACACACACACACACACACACACACACACACACACACACTGGTATTACAGTGTGCTAGTTTTGCTTACTACCTGGGTATTATTCAACTATAGGACATGCACAGCTATACTTTCTAGCTACTAAATTATTTCTGTAATGAAAAGCAGCTCAGTATCCAAATGGAGCAAGACTGAAGCACATGCATTTCAATCTCTTAGCACCAGAATCAGGGACAAAGCCAAAAAATAATTGGAGAAGAATGCCCAAAATCAGGTACAGATTTCACATATTGCTCTTATATACTTAGAAAACTGGACAATCTTTAGGGGCAATGCAGAATTTATAGAACATTTAGGTGAAAGGCCTAGATTTGTTTTTAAAATGGGGCATAGTTTGAAAAGCCTGTTAGAACACCCTATTAAAAAATATTCTGACCACAACAGTAAGGGGGGGGGGGCAAAAAATGTGGAATGTGCAATTATTGTAAATACATCTGTTAAGCTAAGAACATTGAGATTGGGGTACCCCCACGGAGAATATTTTTACATTCAGGGAATTGTTGCACTGTTGGCATAGTTTACATTGCCATTTGCAAACACTGTAACTGTTTTTATGCGGGGGAAGCCACCAGAAGACTCCGGAAGCGCATTTATGAGCATCTGTATGCAATAAAGAACTGTGACAATAATAATGCTTCTAAAGATTCTTGCCAAGGTAGTAATTTTACCTTTGGCATTTTGGAAAGAATTATTAAAAATGTTAGGGGAGGGTACTGGGAGAATAAAGTTGAAGAGAGTGAACTTAGATGGCAATTAAGATTAAATGCAACAAATGAGCCAGGGATGAACGACAGTAAATCTATTATGACAATTTTAAAAAAGAAAGCTATGTATGTTTGAATAGGGAAATTTCACTTTAAAGATTAACTTTGATGTAATTTTGATGTGATCACATGATTTTTAATTTACTATTTAAATGATATGAGTAATTGTTGCAATGATTCTGATGAAGTCTGTTGACGAAAGCGCTTAACCTTTTATTAAAGTTTTTGAAACTTTTATTTTGGACTTGTGAGCCTTATTGGTCACACCACCTTGTGGATTTTTTTTATTAATTTTAGTACAGTTTTATCCTTGTTTTGCATGAAGTGTTTTCTTTGATACTTAGAAAACTGTTAGAATAACAAATTGTGTATCAGAGTGCATTTTCTGATGAATATAATGTTTGAAACTCAAATGTCTATTATTACTCCTACTGTGTACAAAGAGAGCATTTGGGAAGGACAACCCCTGTAGCCTCTTAATTCTGCTCTGTTCCCTCCCTCAAAAAAAAAAAAAATATATATATTTTTTTATTCAGCTGCTCTTACTGTATCTGTCTTAGTTGCTCTTCTGCGTGGTATCTCTTCAGTCGCTCTTACTCTGCATTTATTACTGCTTGTTACTAGCCTTCTAATTTACTACCTTCTGCACTTGTTTTTTAGTAATTTGTTAATTTAATTGCATTTATTTGAACTGTATTTGCCGTAGTGTTACTACACACTCGGGTGTGCTGGCCTGCACTACAATTTGAATTGTATTTACTGCTGTTTTAGCTGCTTTTCTTTAACAAAAAAAAAATTCTAAGCTTGTTTCCTGCCTTTCCTGTAACTAGTCAAGTCCAGATACAGACTTGCTGTATCCAGGACTGTTGGTAAGCTTCTGAGCCCCCTAAGCCTTTCTATGTTGGAAGGAAGCCTTCTAGCTTATCAGTGGGAGTGGTAAACACTAGGTAGCCTATCTACCATGGGAAGAGTAGGTTTTGGCCCTTAAATTGTAGTTCATTGGCCGTTTGTGCAGTTTTTCCATCTCTTTCTACTTTCTGGTTAAAAGCACATTTTGCATTTGGTCCCTGCCTTTCCTATAACTAGTGTAGTCCAGGTACAGATTTGCTGTATCCAGGACTGTTGGTAAGCTTCTGAGCCCCCCCAAGCCCTTCTGTGTTGCAGAGAAGCCTTCTAGCTTATCGGTGGGAGTGGTAAGCACTAGGTAACCTATCTACCACAGGAGGAGTGGTTTCTGGCCCAGAAATTATAGTTTATTGGCCATTTAGGAAGCTTTTCCATCTCTTTCAACCTTCTGATTTAAAAGTCTGTGTTTGCACTTGTTTGCGCTTGTTTCCTGCCTTTCCTGTTACTAGTCTAGTCCAATGTAGCTATTGGCTGTTTGAGCAGTTTTTTTCCATCTCTTTCAACTTTCTGGTTTGAAAGCCACACTTATGCCTGTTTCCCACCTTTCCTATAACTAGCCTAGTCCGGTTACAGAGTAGCTGTATCCAGCATTGTTAGTAAGTTTCTGAGTCCCCCAAGCCTTTCTGTGTTGGAGGGAAGCCTTCATGCTTATCAGTGGGAGTGGTAAGCATTAGGTAGCCTATCTACCACAAGAGGAGTGGTTTCTGGTCCAGAAATTGTAGCTATTGGCCGTTTGGGCAGTTTTTTTCCCTGTCTCTTTTAACGTTCTGGTTTAAAAGCTGCACTTGCATTTGTTTCCCACCTTTCCTGTAACTAGCCTAGTCCAGATACAGAGTTGCTGTATCCAGGACTGTTGGTAAGCTTCTGAGCCTCGCAAGCCTTTCTGTGTTGGATGAAAGCCTTCTAGCTTATCAGTGGGAGTGGTAAGCACTAGGTATCCTGTCTACCATGAGAGGAGAGGTTCTTGGCCCATAAATTGTAGTTTATTGACCATTTGGACAGTTTGTCCGTCTCTTTCAACTTTCTGGTTTAAAAGACCACATCTGCATTTGTTTCCCATCTTTTCTGTAACTAACCTACTGGGTAGCACTAGAAAGCCTTAAACTGATTCAAGCCTTCTGGCTTAGAAGAGAGACTTTGGAGTGATTAAGTATCAGTTTTCTGTACTTTCTTGCTGTACTTAACTGTTTTCCACCTAAACACAGATTTTCCAGCATTTATTGTGATTTAAAAGCTTGTTTTTTTTCACATATTGTACTTATTTGACTGCCTGCACTTTTAAAAGTTGTTTTTTGTTTAAATAATTTGTTTAACTGTTGTAGGCTACACACTAAAGTGTGCTAGCCTTTTCTGATCGTTTGTAGTAGTTTAAAGCTGTTTTAAGTGTATTTTTTACTGTTTTTGCCTTATCTTTTCAAAAAAACAAAACAAACAAAAAAAAAATTCCTTGTTTCCCACCTTTCTAAGCTAGTATAGTCCAGTTTTCAGGCTAGTGCTGAATTCAGGGCTGTGATACTAGTTTCTGAGTTGCCCATACCTTACTTGGATAGAAAGAAGTTTCTCTGTTCACCTGTGAGAGAGGGGAGCTTTGAGCAACCTATCTGTCCCTGGAGGAGTGGTTCCAGCCCAGAAGTTAGTAGTTTATTGGCCATTTTGGGCTAATTTCTTTCATTTCCTACTATAAAAACTGTGTTTGCATGGTTTTGTGCACCGGGCAGTGCCGGTTAGCTATGGTTAAATTATTCCCGGCTCCACTAAGTCTCCTCTTCAGTTTTTCCCTTGAAACTAGTCTAACTCTCAACCTAATCACTCAAAAAGCATCTTACAGCCCAGCACTTGCTCAGACCTAATAGCAATCACTAATATACCCTGACACTGATTGCCCAGCAGGGCAAGGCTCTTTATTCACCCCTCACCAACCAAACGGCTAAGCAGCTCACCCTACTATTCAGGCATGACCAAAGGGCAACTTCAGGTGCACTCTCCAGTCCAGCTGGTGAATCTGGGTATCCTAAGACAATGTTACAACTGCATCATGTACACAGAAAACCCTCTCTTCCTACCACAAAACACTAACATATGTGAGAGATGCAATTATACAGCCAAACTGGAAGCTAAGCTGTCTCCACCCAAGACTGGAACAGACAGTCAAGAGGAGAAGGTTAACACTTGCACCACACCTCCAGTCGCACACAGACCTACTAAAATAGCAAGGGCAAAAAATACACATAAATACACAAAATCATACTTGGAGGCTATAAATAAAAACCTGCAAAAGCATCAGAGACCTCCAAAGCAGACACCCAAACAACCTGCACTTCCCATCACAAACCAGACAACACATAAAACAGAAAAGCAGTGTGCCGCACAATCACAGCCCTTAAGGTGAAATAACATACCTAACACACTAGTAATAGGTGACGCTATAGTCAGGCACGCTGACGTCCCACTCACTAGGCTGGACAAGCAGAAAGTTACTGTTAGCTGCCTGTCAGGAGCCAGAATCTGCCACATAACACAAGCACTCAGGTCACTCCAGAACAAGTACTAATATGACTCTGTCATTGTTCATGTTGGTGTGAATGACCTGAGACGTACCTCCCTGGACTACATGAAAAGAGACATGAAAGAGCTCTCTGATCATGCAGCCCAGGCTGGTATGACCCTGACCCTGAGTAGTATCCTGCCCTCACCAAGAATGATACCTCAGTATAAAGAAAAAATGATCAATTTCAACAATTGGCTAAGCTTCTGGTGTCATTCAAAGGGGATCCAGTGTCTGTCAGCCTGGGACAACATGCCCGACAAGCTGCATTGCTTCACAAGAGATGGCTTGCACCTGTCATCCCTAGGCTTTTGAATACTGACCAAGGTTCTTGCTGCCCCCATAGTCCCTTTTTAGGCAAGGCTCAAAAGTCAAACCCACCTCCGTAAACAGCACAATTAACAAAAAACTGAGGATTATGCTACTAAACGCCAGGAGTTTAAATCTCAAAATGCACATGCTCAAAGCACTCCTCAGTATGGAGAACATCGACATCTATGCAGTACCTGAAACCTGGTTCAAGGCTCCAGAGAGCACCCCAGCACTACCAGGCTACAACTCATACCACACGTTTCGGCCTCAGAACATGGACCGAAACACAAAAGGAGGGGGGTGTATCCATATTCATCAAGGATACCTACACCTCCAGGTTAGTAGCGCAGCATGATACCTAAGAGATCATCCATGTGCAACTAACATCGGGAAAATCTGCAATGCAAATTGTGGCCTGCTACAGATCACCCTCCATGAACCAGAACCACCACTCCACCTTTCTGGAGACACTGGAAAACATGAAGGTCCTACCAAACACCCTGATATTGGGCGATTTCAATTACCCTACCATTCACTGGGAAAACTACTCAAGTACAAAATCCCAGGCCCAGCGATTCCTGGAATTCATCAAATCAAATGCCCTGAATCAGCTGATAAACTCCCCTACCAGAGGTGAAAACATATTGAACCTGGTCATCACCAACATGGGTGACACGTGTTCCACACCAGAGGTCAACCCGTCACTGGTTAGATCAGACCATAAACTAATTACTTTGGATGTCCACACCCCATCACACACCCCCAACTAAGGAAACCACAGTAAAAAACTTTTCTAAAGCAAAATTCACCTTACTTAAGACAGAGGTGGTAAGTTTCACAACCCCCACGCCAAAGGATAATGCTGCCCAAAATGCAGAAACCTTTACAAATACACTCTATGAGAACCTACAAGGATGCATGGATCATGCCATCCCTAGCAAAACCAAGACTCACTCCTCTAAGAGAAGGAAACCAGTTTGGTGGTCCCCTGCAATAAACAGGCTATACAATAGAAGGAGGAAACTAGTTCAGAAAAAAAGCAAATCCCAAGAAGGAAAGACATCCCTGATCAGTATCAGTAAGAAACTAAGGTCCTTCATGAAATCATCCAAGGCTAACTTTGAAAGAAAAATAGCCAAGGATTCAAAAGATAACCACAAAGCCTTCTTTAGCTATGTTAAGAATCTAAGAGGCAACTCGCAGATATGCACTGAACAGCACAAAATATACTGAACCTACTGAAATTGCCAACATCCTAGCAGATAGATTCAGTGCAAACTTCACCCCCCTCACATCTCCAAAAGGGCCCACAACAATACTGGAAAAGTGTAGTGTCCCAAAAATCACAGACGCACAGGTGAAAATAGCCCTTTCAAAAGCCAAAAACACAGCGTCAATGGGACCAGATGGTGTCCCAGGCTGTGTCTTGCACGAACTACAGAACGAACTAACCCCCCACCTAAACATGCTGTTCAACCTCAGACTCTCCACAGGCTACATGCCCATAGAATGGTGCACAGCAATGGTTATTCCTCTCTACAAAGGAGGGGCCACAATTGACCCTGGTAACTATCACCCCATAAGCCTGACTAGCCTGGTCTGCAAAACTATGGAGCGAATCATCATGGAACTCATTAACAAAGACATTGGGAACCTCCAAACACTTGACCTGACCCAGTTCGGCTTTGTTAAGGGCAGATCATGCCTACTAAACCTGGTTGACTTCTTCGAGACAGTCACCAAGGGCACAGACGAGGGAAAGGTGGTTCACACAGCCTACCTTGACCTCGCCAAGGCTTTTGACACAATTCCTCACTCGAGTATTACAGAAAAACTCACCAGCCTGAACATAAACCCCTATGTCATGAGATGGGTTGCCAACTGGCTTACAGACAGAACTCACACGGTAAGAATAGCGGGCTCCAGGTCCGACTCTAAACCAGTCACAAGTGGTGTCCCACAAGGCTCGGTCATGGGACCCCCTACTGTTTGGCATATACTTCTCAGAAGTACAGGCAAACACAGGAGGACTATGGCTAACCAAGTTCGCCAATGACTGCAAACTGGGAGCCATAATTGACTCTCCAGCTGACACGGATATCCTCCAAAAGTGCCTTACTGAGACGGACACCTTTTGTCAAAGTCATGGCCTCAAGCTAAATGCCAAAAAATGCATAGTCATCCCATTTGGGAAAAACAAAACACCCATGAATTACCACATAGGTGGCAGCCCCCTTAATACGGAAGAGGTAATAAGAGATCTGGGGACCCAAGTAGATAGTAATCTCTCCTTTGATAATCATATTGCCAAAGTAGTTAGGAAATCCTTCTTTGTGGTCCATCTAATTACTAAAGGATTTGTATCTAGAAATAAAGAGGTTATAGTGCCCCTCTACTCATCACTCATTAGAACCCATCATAGAGTAAATTTGCCCCATTTGGGATGTACCTCACAAGACACTTCCAACAGCTGGAAAGACCACAAAAGTACCTCACCAAGAGGATTACTGGCCTCAAACATATGTCAAACATATGTCCTATGCAGCCTGACTGAAAAAACACTGGCTGTACTCAGTGGCATATTGCTTACTCAGAGGTGATCTCTGCCTGACTGACAAAGCCATGTCCAACTCAGAATAGATGGACATGCTCCATAGGTTCATAGGTAGGTACTAGGCTATCGGCCCAAGGGCCTACGTAAGCCTAGCCAGCAAGGTACCATAGCTTACGCCACCCAAGAAAGTTATTTTCCTGTGCCACTGTCCAGCAGAGACATAGAAGTGATCCCCGGAGTGTATTTCCTATTTCCCATACACTCATCAAGATTTGCTTGACATAGATGGGTAGCTTCTTACAGAGTATAGGAAGTCTCTGGGACAGGAATCTATTCCTCCAGCATGTCCTGTTTAGTGTGGTGACAATGTTTAGGTCCTTAGAGTGTGTAGCTTGGAGGGATTTTGATTTCTTTAGGTGTAGCATGTCCAACAGATATGAGCTTGACATAGCTTTATATGTTAGGCAGAGATCACCTCAGAGTAGGCGATATGCTATGGAGTAAAGCTGGAGTTTTTTGAGGCGGTCAGTGTAGGGCATTTGTTTGAGGCCAGTAATCCTCTTTGTGAGGTACTTTTGTGGCCTTTCCAGCTGCTGCAGATGTCTTGTGAGGTACATTCCAAAAGGGGCATTGTTCCACCTAAAGAAATCCAAGTCACTGCGAGCCATGCGCTCTAGTGAGCTAAACCTTGCCACAACAATAAATAGAACATTCTGGAGAGATAGAGTCCTGTCACAGACACTCCCCATGCTTTGGAATAAAATTCCAAATTACATCAGGCAGAGCCCCTCACTAACACTCTTCAAGAGAAACCTTGACGAGTGGATGGGTAACAGAAAACACACGCCTGGGATCACTTCATTCACTCTGCTTGACAGAGGATCAGTTAATTAATCAATGGGGCAGCGAAAACCGACACACTCTGGCTAGGCTTATAAATGCCCTCGGGCAGATAGCCAAGTGCCTACCTATGAACCTATGAACCTATTAAGTTACTGCAATCCTCAACAGTTTTGAAGAAAAACATGCATTTTATAAGGAAAAGACTGCAAATATTAGGCAAAATCAGGGATATTCTGCAAAATCAGTAACAGTTGACAGCAATGCTGGGGCGAGGGCTTCCAAGTATTTTTGTTCCTACTCCACTAGTTGTCTTGCAACATGAAATATAGAGGTTTTTCAATACAGTCACATGTACCAAACTACTCTCAGAAATGTCTGCTTTAGGCTTTTCCAGTCACTTGGTTCTCTAGCTACCTATCTAACTGGCTACAATCAGTTAAATGTCTCTCTACTTACTCATCTGCTCTCCCAGTTAATACAGGTGTCCCATAAAACTGTATACTTGTACCTCTCTTTTCAACATATTTATAAATAATCTATATACATCCTCCCAACAAGCTGCACTTATACAATATGCAGATGACTCTATTGTCATTTCCTCATGTAATAGTCTTTCCCAGTTACAATCATCACTCAACAGGCTTTTAACTGTATTGAAAACTGTCTCAGTGACAGCTTTTCCGAAATCCAAATAAAACAAAACTGCTGTTATTTATCCCTAAATCCCAAAAACACGTAAAAGACACCTTCAAAGTATCCTCTCTCAATACTGAAACTGAAGTTGTATTTCACACAAAGTTACTTGGTGTCATAATAGACGAGCAACTAAACTTTGATCTTCATAGGTCCATAGGTTCATAGGTAAGTACTAGGCTATCTGCCCATGGGCATTTATAAGCCTAGCCACAGAGTGATGGCTTTCGCCTCCCCAATAGATTAGTAACCTGGGCCCCTGTCAACAGGGCTCCTGAAGTGATCCCAGGGTAGAACTTACGATTACCCATCCACTCATCAAGATTTCTCTTGAAGAGGGTCAGAGAGGAGCTCTGTCGAATATTTAATTGGGATTCTATTCCAGAGTGAGGGGAGTCGCTGGGACAGGAATCTATCCCTCCAGCATGTCCTGCTTATTATTGTACATAGGTTCAAGTCGCTAGAATGAGTGGTTCTGAAGGATCTCATTTTTTTGAGGTGAAGCATGCCCATTAGTTCAGGGTTTGACATGGCCCTATAGGTCAGGCACAGGTCACCTCTGAGCAGACGGTAAGCGACTGAGAAGAGCTGGAGCTTTTTTAATCGTGCTTCATAGGGTAATTGTTTAAGGCCCTTAATCCTCTTAGTGAGGTACTTCTGTGGTCTTTCTAGTTGTTGCAGGTGTCTAGTGAGGTACATCCCAAATGGGGCATTGTACTCTATTATGGGCCTAATGAGTGAGGAGTAAAGGGGTACAATCACCTCCTTGGATCTGGATGAGAAACCCTTTGTGATCAGGTGTGCCACATAGAAGGATTTCCTGACCATTTTGGCTATGTGGTTATCAAAGGAGAGCATGCTATCTACTTGGGTACCCAGGTCCCTAATTACTTCTTCTGTACTTAGTGGATTCCCATCTATGTGATAGTTTGTAGGTACTTTGTTTTTCCCAAATGGGATTACTATGCATTTTTTGGCATTTAGCTTGAGGCCGTGACTTTGACACCAGGTGTTTGTCTCTGTGAGACCCTTTTGCAGGATGTCTGTGTCAGCTGGAGAGTCAATTATTGCACCCAACTTACAGTCATCTGAGAACTTGGTTAGCCACAGTCCCTCCGCCTTTGCCTGTACTTCAGAGAAATATATACCGAACAGGAGGGGTGCCAGGACTGAGCCCTGTGGGACTCCGCTTGTGACTGGTTTAGAGTCAGACATGGCGCCTTCCACTCTTACCGTGTGGGTTCTGTCTGAGAGCCAATTGGCAATTAATTTCATATTCAAAAGTGCACGAAAACAACACACGAAAAACTGGGCATGCTCTATAGATCAAAAAGATTCCGTACCAACTCCTCAGGAGTTACTCTAGCCAATACATACCTCCGTCCTTCACTACTGTATGCCTCATCCATTTTCACCAACATTCACATCTCCCTAAGATCAAAACTTTAGGTTTTGCTATAACAATGTAGCTAGATTTGCAACCAGTCAGTCATACAACTCCCACCATTGCTCCGACCTCAGATATTTAAACTGGCTTGAGTTACCTCACTACCTCAAGCTCATCCAACTTCACCTTGCTCATAAAATAGCATACAAATCCTCATCCTGCCCAGCAACTATCACCATTCTTAACCATTACCTCCCTAATCACCCTGTTTGCTCATCTGAGAAACACCTCCTTGAAATCCATAATATGAGAAAATCTATCGGTCATTGCCTATATTCCTTTTCAGTAGCCAAGGTCTGGAACATTATTCTTAAAGATATTAGAGCAATGCCATGTAGTCACATATTCAAACAATCTCTAAAGAGATTTCTCCTTAACTCCTGGCTCTGTACATGTCTTACATCAAGCTGGCACTAACTGTTCCTCCTTCTTTAGCTTTCTTTCTCTCCCCTCTCTTCCTTCTTTCTCCCTTCTTCCTTCTCATTCCCTTGCTCTTCTTTTTCCCCTTTCCTTCCCTCCCTTCCCTTACCAGCCAAAGCACCAGTTACTTCTCAGATAGCTGCCTACTTTAATTCCATTTCCTAGTCTCCCCCGACTGCAAAATCTCTTTTCTTTCTTAGTCTTTTGCTTAACATCTTTACCACTGGTTTTCACTATTGATTGTACTTTACCTGGTTTTTAGTATCCAATAATTGTTGTTTAATATTCACTGTATGCTTTTCTGATCTGACTTTATTTATCCTGTATGTCGATTCTACTATTTGTTACTGCACTTCATGAGATAACATTATGTAGTTTGTTAGGATTCATGTAGCCGAAGACAATTCCTCGAGCTACATCGCCCGAACCGAACGCTGCACTTTGCCGTAGTGCAATATGGCTGAAAAGCCTAGCCGCTGCAGCTGTAATCTATGTACAGGCAAAGGCAACCGTACCGGATGTGTAACACATTGCTTATTTACATTCAAGGAATACATTTATTGAAGTATTTATTTATTTTGTTGTCAGTCTGACAACATAATAAATAAATACTTCAATAAATGCATTCCTTGAATGTAAATAAGGAATGTGTTACACATCCGGTATGGTTGCCTGCCGCATAGATTACAGCTGCAGCGGCTAGGCTTTTCAGCCGATTGCACTACGACAAAGTGCGTTAGCCATTTGAACCGGCGATGTAGCTCACAGGGAATTGTCTTGCGGGCTACACGCCAGAATCCAGTTTGTTAATTGAACTATATATGTTGGAGCTTTTCTCCCCAGGCCTACACTGAAAACAGGATACATGTCCAGTTGGACTTTCCTAGTAAACAAATGCCAAATAAATAAATAAAAATAAATATTGTTTGTGTGTCCAATAACTAGACCTTTTTTGGAGGAGGGTAGTTGATAATTACCCTCTTCTGAGTGCTTTAGTTTCATTTCCAGCATGTGTGTAATACTGTAGTGTACTGTATACCAAAGTCCCTGTATCTATATCTTCAAACTTAAATGTCATTCTCAGATAAGCTGAATTGCTAGTATGTGCAAGTGTGAAATGAGAACTTCTATTTTTTTAAGTTGACACTTTGCTAGCAAAACAGGCATACACCAACTATATTTTCAATTTAAATGAAAACTGTGGACTTTCTTTTATAGGTTATTTTATATTCCATTGTTAAATACGGCAAATGCAGCATTTTAACTTCTATGAGTTTTATACTCATTGCCCTGGCTCTTTACCGATGTGCCATCTGCCTTTTTATTTGTTTATTTCTTTATGAATAGTTCCCCAGGACATGCTAAAAGTTCCCTGAAAAAGCCAAGGATTGTGGTAAGCTGTAAACATATGCTATGTGGACATTATAGACACTTAGCAGAAGGATAAAAAACATACACTGATCCAGAGGAAGGAATTAGAGATAATATAATTGACAATGATCAGAGAAAACTGCTATACAGCTCACAGCATTTGCAATGCCACCCCTTGTTGTACTAAAGACCAGCAACAGAATTAAATGGTCTGAAGTTTGTATAGGAAAGTGAAACAAAATAATAGTTTAATAGCAATTTATTTTATAGCCGTGTTACTAGTTAGATACATTAGTTTTTGTCATAGACATAAACAAACATTTCTTTGCCTCTGAAAGTTACTTTCCTGCTACTCTTACTATGTTGTTTCACAACACTACAGCTGAACATTTGACACTGAGAAATATTTTGTCATTTCAGATTTGGGGGCTGCTGGTTGATAAAAGCTAGAAATATATGGAAGATTGCACTATCGCAAATAATAAATTAAAAATATCATAAATGTAATAGAAAATGCACAGCAAGAAGAGGTTTCATTTTTATCTTCTCCTTTTATTAATTAATGACTGCAATTTGAGATGGGTGCCAGTAGATGGCATATATTGTGACTCTTCTGTCCCCCCTCCTGTATAACACAACCCAGATTGAGCAGAAGCCATGTATGTAACACCTACATTTTCAAAAAATAAAGTCACTGCCTCAGGGTCAGCCTAGGCATTCCTAGCCCATTATATTTTGAGTTATTACTGTTATATTTCTAGCAGTTATTTCCAGTAAATTTATTTTCACTAGCGTCTCTACTAATTTTATGACTCCTATACCAAAGACTGGCCAGTTCTGACTCACATGATTGTTCCATGTGTATCTAAATTAATTAAATTATGAAGTGACAAGACTTGTAACTTACAGAACTGTACCATCAGTCATCTGTTTTGTGGTTATAAACAGAATCACTATGATTAGAAATCTACTTTTACAGAAATAATCAAGAAACACAAGTAACAAAGTGACTTGTTTAGAGTTTCTCAGTGAGAAACAACTTGGATTTAACTTCAAATCATTAGCTATGCTGCTCATTTCTTTACTGATGTGAAATTAAGAAAAACATAATGCTTAACAGAGGTTCTTTAAACCCTGCTGAGGGAAATGCCACATAAACACAGTAAATTCTAGAATAACCAAACAATTGAACTATATTTAAAAATATATTTTATGTATAAATCATTTGTATAATCATGTTCTATACTCCACTGCATAGGATATAAAGGATTTATACACTTGTTTTTCTGTGTGTGGAGCAGAGCAATATTATAGAGTGGCAGAATTCCTACTTTTGCATTTTTTGAAAATTATTCCCTTACATCTGCCTAGATGAACATGAATAGTTAGAAATAAGGTTTTGATTACACTGTGGGTTTTACGTATGATTTTATTTCTACAGAACATGACTCTTATATACTAGAAACCTGGTCATCCTAAGAGATTAATAGAAAATGCAATTGCATACCTGTGTGTATGGCGGCGGCGGTGGAATGGTTTGGTGGGAAGGCTGGTACTTACCTGCTTTGACCAGTGTAGGCTTTTTGCCAGACTGCTGCATCTGAAATTATGGAGGCCCAGGGGAACATTAGGTCTATTTCAATACATTCTACAGTGCTGGTTCTGGTAAAAAGCATTTACAAAAATCACCTAACTTTTCTATTCACAGCATTCATGATTAAAGAATTATTAGCAAGGCATAAATCAGTCATGACAGCAAGACAACAGATCTGTGCTCTAGGCTCATAATGAGTTAATGCATGTAAGCTTTTTCTGCAAGGTGACCTTAGAGATATTACACATTGTTAACAAGAACAATGGCTTGCTTTATGTAATGTCTGTCATGTAATAAAAACACAGCAGTCTACCAGATGTCACTGCCAAATGCATTTAAACATACATACATTTATTCTGTTCTTGGAGAGCAAATCAAAATGACAAACAGCCTGTTTTTATCAGCATAGTCAGGGCAATATGAAGAAAAAATTTCAGGCCTAGGTAGGTATTTCAAGCAGTTGCAACAAAGCATTGACTCAACTCACTCTTCCCAAGAAAATAAATAAAGTTGAAAAGATTTAGACTATGAATGATAATTTGGGTAAGTAAAGGGATGTTATACTCTGGCTGTCTTGTTTGCTGTCTGTTAGTATTTGCAGCATACTGCAGGATCGCACATTTGTGCATATCTGAGTATTTAATGTGTGTGCGTATGTGTGTATGTGAGTGTGTGTGTGTGTGTGTGTGTGTGTGTGTGTGTGTGTGTGTGTGTGTGTGTGTGTGAATGGGACAGGTAAGAGCTGTGTTGTAGTAATAAATTTCATGAACAGGCTGTAGTGCCCATACATGTGTATGTGCTTGTGTGTATATGTGTGACAGACAGAGAGAGAGGACATGTTAGAGCTGCTTGCTGTGCAAAACTGACAAGGTCTTTACAACAGGAAGGGTTGTATATGTGCACATGCTTAAGTGTGTTGTGTGTGTGTGTGTGTGTGTGTGTGTGTGTGTGTGTGTGTGTAGTGCAGAACTGACAAGGTCTTTCACAAAAAGGACTGTGCATGTGTGTGTGTGTGTGTGTGTGTGTGTGTGTGTGTGTGTGTGTGTGTGTGTGTGTGTGTGTGCGCACATCTGTGTGAGTATGTGTGTCTGTGCATGCATGTCTCATTGCAATAATCATTGTAGCATACACATGTAATCATTAGTTTATTTATTTACACTTGTTAATTGGGATAGAACACTGATTCTCCTGGGACATTTTTCAGACTTAACCCGAGATTATAAAATTAAGAATCGTATAATCACATTATAAGCCTGTATTAATCAGATAGCATAACAGGACATAACAACACAAAATATTTGAAAAATGTATCAAAACAGTAAAAAGTAATATAAATATTTGAAAGACTGTTGGCCCAATTCAGAAAGATTATTGCAAGGTAACCATTTCTGATTCAGAGACAGCCCTACCATAGTGCTGCAACATGAAGATGTGCAGCACTGTGCCAGGCTTCTCTGCAACCATGGTAACTTCCAGGTTACAGGCATATGCTAATTAACCATGTGAGCTCCCCCAGAACTGCTTGGAGTAAGGCATTTATACAGAAAAACAATTTGCGTAAGTTAACATGAATGCTCCTGTCCAATTGTGTTAATGAACATAGTAGTTCATGTTAATTCATAATGAAAGCGATAGGTGTCAGAAAGTTTAGCGGAATGGTAGTGCTGGAGTGCATGTGTGCATACATGCATGTATGTGTGGGACTGCAAAAATGAGTATTAATTTATATGCCTGTCTCTGAAGTCATACTCAGGGATTAGGTACGGAATAGGGTAAGTTTGTGTGTGTGTGTGTGTGTGTGTGTGTGTGTGTGTGTGTGTGTGTGTGTGTGTGTGTGTGTGATTGGGTGGCATGTCTGTATGTGTATGTGAATGTGATTGGATGGGGGTTGTGTGTGTCTCTTAGTATATTTATTAATGTGTGTATTGGGAGGGGTTGGGGGCTGTCATACCACCACACTCCTCTAGACTAATGAGCAAATCATGCAACATTTGGAGAATGCTAAAGATGTGAGTTGTGAGGGAATATTAGACACCAGGCTTACATTTTTTAACAATGTTTCTCAACAGAACTTAAATAAGATGTGGGACAGAGGGAAACACTAGCCACCAGGGATAAGCCTTAACTATAGTGCCCTAAGGGCACTTTACAAAAACATTGGTCAGATTGAAACAATGGAAAGACAACAAGGATAAGTAATACATTGTGTCTAAAGGGCACTTGAGAAAGATGTGGTTCAAGGGAAAACAGTAGACACCAGGGATAATTCTGTAACAAAGTGCCTTATAGGTACTTAGAATGATGATGCAAGTAGGAGGGGACTACTAGACACCAGTCATACTCTAAATACTGTGTCTTAGAGGCACTAAAAAGGATTCAAAACCTGTAATGTCCCATTTCCCAGAGGTTATTAGTCTTCTGTGTGTCACCACTATTCACTAGGATAACGTAGAATAATCAAAAAAGCTAGAGCTATTAGGGCAAAAACTTGAAGCTCAAAAATAAAAAAGCCCTTATCCAGTACCAGGGATGCCAAAACCAAAAACTCTAATAAAATAAAAACACAAATAATTTAATGCTTTCTTTCTATTTAATTGTAGAACTTCCTCAGAATAAAGACTTTAAAACACGTTGGCAGTTTAAACATTTGCAAATTATGACATCACAAGTACATAGTTTCATAGTTTCATAGTTTCATAGTTTAGTACTAGGCTATCTGCCCTAGGGCATTTATAAGCCTAGCCATAGTGATGTGGCTTTCGCCACCCCATGTAATGGTACAAAAGTGTACAGAATAGATTTAGAATACTGTGCCTCTGTCTAGTAGTGACACAGTGAAGACCCCCTTACATAACAGAATTAGTTTACTGTGCCTCTGTCTGGTAGTGACACAGAGATGACCCCTGGGGTAAACCTACGATCTCCCATCCACTCGTCAAGATTTCTCTGCCTAACATGAACTGGGATTCTGTTCCAGAGTATGGGAAGCCTCTGAGTTATGAATCTGTCCCTCCAGCATGTCCTATTCATATCTGTGCTGAGGTTTAAATCTTTAGCTCTCGTGGTTCTGATGGATTTGGATTTTTTGAGGTGGAGCATGTCCATCAATTCCTGATTGGACATGTCCTTGTACGTCAGGCACAGATCACCTCTGAGTAGGCGGTATGCTACTGAATAGAGCTGGAGTTTCTTTAGTCTGGCAGCATATGCCATATGTTGGAGACCCTTGATCCTCTTGTTGAGGTACTTTTGGGGTCTCTCTAGCTGTTGCAAGTGCCGGGTGAGGTACATAGCAAATGGGGCATTGTACTCAATCATGGGCCTGATAAGGGAGGAGTATAGGGGTACAATGACCTCCTTTGATCTGGATGTGAATCTCTTCATGATAAGGTGGGCAAGGTCAACCAATAAATTTCTAGCAAAAAAATCAAGTCAATAACATCTTAAAAAAAACACATAAAAATATATCAAAAACATTATACATACACCAAAATCACATAACAAACTTATGTTTAAATATTTCAATAAACGCTTAACTGATATAGCTTTGCTCAGCTCTGGTGCTGTGTCAGCATGCAATAAAACTTGCCATTTTAATTCTAAAAATTCTAAATAATTATTAAATTGACTTGTAAAAGATTGTACATCAACTACCTGAACTGCAAAGAAATAAAATTAATACAGTCAATACTATGTCTGGCAAGCACATTGTTGAAATCTTTGTTTTTTATAGCCCTAGCATGTTCAGAAATCCTAAAACTAAATTTCCTAGTGCTTTTTCTGACATAAAAACTCTGACAGCCACCAGAAAAAGCCACATAAACCAAACCTTCAGTTTTACAATTGTATCCATCCTTAGCCTCAAAAATAAAGTCAATATGATCAAAGCAGGACTAACTACCAGATTAAATGAACCTGCAATATTTGCAAGAATGACATGGAAAGGTACCAAATGGTCCCTTGGCAGAATCACAATTAAACTGCTTTAAATGCTCTAATAATACTTTAAGTTCCTTGTCCTTTTGTAAATAAAATTAGGTTCTGACCCAACAACTTGAGCAAGATCTCTGTTGCCTAAATATAACCCTCCAATTACGCCTAATAATATTTTTTATCAAATCCCCTTCTGTACTCATTGGAACAGGAAAGGCCAAATTCTTTCCATTACCATCACTAGAATCCTTCACTTTTGGCATAAACTCAGCTAAAAGAATTGGCGGAAATCTAGTGTTTCTTAAAGATATACCTTCTTTAGAAATTTCATGCAACCTCCCTCTGGGATAACCCTTTAACAAAAATAGTCGGTTAATAACTCAACTTCTTGTAGCAATAAGGTCATATCACTAATAATACAACTTAGGCGAGTAGCCTGTCCTCTAAAAATATTAAACTTCATGAAGGTGGGATGATAACTCCTGCAGTGCAAGTAATTATTGCTAAAAATAGTAGTTTCAAACTTCATCAAAACTGGATCCACAGACAAATGTATGCCCAAAAAATTAACACTAGTGTCAGTGGATCCCAACTCAAATGTCAACCAACTGACACTATCGCTCAATTCACCAACAAAGACCTGAAACTCATCTTTGCTGCCCTTCCAAATAAAAAAAAAAAACAGATCATCTATGTAGCACCTATAAAAAGATACATATTTGAAAGAAGGAATGGTAACCAAATAATGTATCTCCCACCAGCACATAATCAAATTGGCAAATGCAGGTGCTACCTTCAACCCCATAGCTACCCCTGAAGGTTGCTGGTAAATAATAGAATCAAACTGAAAAAATAAAATAGAATGAAAACTCTAAATTATTTGTGTTTTTATTTTATTAGAGTTTTTGGTTTCTGCATCCCTGGTACTGGATAAGGTCCTTTTTATTTTTGAATAACAGAATAATAGTTAAAAAAAGTAGTAAAGTACAAAGGAATGGAAAAAAGACTTTGAACCCTGCATGCTTGCTACAGAAACCCACTACAGTAACTGATGTTAGTGTACAGATTTTTTTTTATAATGTGTCTCTCAGGCAGTATTTAAGGCTTGCCACAGTTTGTCATTTATGAGGGAGAGTGACAAGGCATATATAAACATACCTATCAACATTGCTGTGCAAGAGCTTTAGACAAAGCTAAAACTAATGGGGGACAAGGACACACCATCAGGGACTGTAATTATTCCTCTTTTAAACTGATCAAGCCACTAGACTAACAGCTTTTGCACTAGCATGCATTTTATTAAAGGATATGAAGTGTAAAACTCTAATGTCTGGCATTAATTAAAGACTGTAATCATCCATGATTTACCAGATTAGGAAAAAAGAGGCACTGCGAAGGTCTGACAACATAGGGATGGATATGGGGGGGGGGGGTCTATATTATATAAGTGAATGCAAAGAATTGTGAATGCTATATAATCGACCCTCAATCCCCAAAAACCCAAAATGTCGAACATACGGATCAGCGAAAAAATCGCTGATTAGTTACAAAAAAAAAAAAAGAACACAAAATAAAGTGGGGGGCTGTGCTTCTCACCCCCCTACTTAAGTATACCAACTCTGAGATCGTACCACAGTGGAAGAATTGGCAAAGTCCCGAAAATGGCCCAGTGATTTTTTTTCCCTAGAAAAAAAAATCACTGATCCGTGCTTTCGGTATTTTGCCATTTCGCGTAATGACGTTCAACTAAACAGCATTCGCAATTCATTGCATTCACTAAAATAATAGGAACCTGGATATGGCGTATGTAAAGCATATCTAGTGAGTGCATGTGTGTGTTTTACTGTGTGTATGCTGTCGTCAGTGCAACATTGTGCTTACTCTTTATATCTGGCAGAACAGTGTAACTAGATTGGGTCTTAGAAAGTTGCTTGTTGTACATCTAAGAAACTGTTTACATTACACCAGCAGTATTGTTTGGTTGTTGGTACACCTGCAAATGCTGAGATCTTCTGATTGGTGCATATATAATTAACTTTTTACTGTTTGTGTAAATCCGGTTTGTGTTTTTTTTTCCTGAACTCAAATGGGTAATTAACTGCAAATAACTTTCTGAGCTTGAAGACATGTTCTAAATATATAATTTTGACTGCATGGGCTATTAGGGATTTCAGTGTGTTGATATTGGTTATTGAACTTAGGCAGTACCTGGTCTTTCCAGCTAGAGTGGTCATGTGGTCAGAGGTAAGCCAACCCTTTCTTAATAGCAGTTCTAAACTGAGCATTCCAAGAGTTTTTTTAAGAAATGGTGTAACACACTGGAGACCAGTGTGAGTTGTGTTCCTTAAATAATCCCTTAACTGCTCTGTTAGCTTTTTTGGGTTGGGCACAATGTTCCTCTTCATTTGTTTACTGATGCAGCTACAGTCTGGTCTCCTTTTCTGAGGCTTGTATTGCCGATTACATGTTCTTATTTCTATGCCTTTCTAAACAGATACTCCTGCTGTGTGTACTGCAATTGCCCTGCAGTAGGCCAAGAGTAGTAACTCCTACATCATTACTGTGGGGCTTACAATATTATAATATCAACCTATATCATTTTTTGTAGCTTCTGCAGGCAGATGCTATAACACTCTTTCAGACTATACTAAATCTAACTCCAGTTTATTTTTTTCCAGACACAATTGCTACAAAAGAGAACATGCCCACCACATAAGTTCAAATTGAAGTTACCAAGGTCAAAAATTTAGATAAGTGTGTGGGTATCAGAACTCTTCTTTTGATCCTTTTGCCATGTAAATATATAAAAGTATAAAAGAAAGTACAACTTCTTGCTCTTATGAAAGAAAGTGGCTTTACACTTTGGCCTTACCCAAGACCCTTACATCAACCCCCCCCCCTTCCAGGCCAGATAATTAAACAGTATACTTTCTCTGAACACTGTAGTGTTGGGAGTTAAATTGCATGCAACTTATTGTGATATAACTGCCTCTCTGAAGTGGAGCTTTATAACTTTCCCTGCAATAACCACAGTCTTTACTACCTTGATAAATAGCTACAAACATTACTCCATACTAGGAACTTATCTTCAAAATGTTTTTTTCTGTAGCATAATCACAGCCTGATAGAAAAGACTTCCACAAGAAAAACTTCAGAAGCTTCAAATAAACAATTGTGATCACTAATACAACAGATTTGTGAAAAACAATATATAGACCAAGAAACTTTGAGCTGTTTGGAAAAAGAAGCATCTGAGGAAGTGAGAAAATATAAACAACAAAACCTAGAGATTTTTGAAAAAGTATAAAAAAGAAATATGGACATGGGAAAGAAAGAGAGATTTGATATGGTGCAATATTTATGCACAATTGAAAGCCAAATTAATCAATATAAAAAAGGCAGCCCTAAAGATATTTGAAGAGAAATACAGGCAAAGGCATCCAGATATGGAAAATTTCACAATAAAAAAAAATAATATCACAGAGGGACTATAGAAAAGAAGATTAGTAAAGTAGAAGTTAAAAAAATAGAAGTTGAAGTTATGGAATGCCTGCAAAGTGAAGGGCTTGATGTAAAAGGTCTAACATAAGTTACATCACAGGCATGATGGAATGAGTCCCCAACATAAGTAGAAACAGGAAGATCAGGAGACGTCTGAAGAAGAAATATGGACATGGGAAAGAAAAAGAGATTTAATATGGTGTTATATTTATGCAAAGGTGAAAGCAAAACTAACCGATACAAAAAGAGCAGCACCAAAGATATTTTAAGACAAATACAGGCAAAGGAATCAGGACATTGAAAACTTTACAATACAAAAATAAGAAGACAAAGAGGAAAAGTAGAAAAGGAAGATTAGTAATGGAGAAGTTAAAGAAATAGAAACTGAGGCTATAGAGTACCTGCGAAGAAAAAGGATTCAGTGTAGAAAATCTAACTCAGAAAGTACAACAGCAAGATAGAACAATGGACATCTGAACTAAGGAGAAACCAGTGGAACAGAAAGCAACTGGCCAGTTGCCATATAAAGATATTTTGGTGACTTCCACAGGAAACCAGCATAAATGTTCACTTGAAGCTGGACAGCAGGGGAAGGAACAGGAAACTGTGGCAACTCTGATGTAGCCAATGTTAAGGAGTGCTAGGCCAATGAGTTCCCATATGACAGCAATAGATGACACAGGATGAAATTGAAGAGAATATGTCAGAGGAAGATGCTATAGAACTTTCTGTAGAATGCCCGCAGGAAATGGAGAACAAAAAAAATGTGCCCTCAGTTTAGAAGAAAATGAGCTAAGAGAAGAGTTGCTTGATTTATTAGAGATAGACAAGACATATTAAGAACAATGATCGAAATAGACTGCAGAAAGTCAATAAAATCCAAAACGTCAGAAGTCTGATAAAACAAATGAGCACAATAATTATGACTGTGCATAGAGATCCATACAATATAATGGAAGTAAACAGGATATATTACTGTGCAGCTAAATTAATAACAGATAAAATTCTAACACAAGAACAATAAAGGAAAGGAAGGGGAGAGATCCAATACCATCACTGAAGTATCAAACAGAGAAAATTATAAAGCAATTAAGACAAGAAGTATCACTGTTAAGAGTATAGAAGAGGGAACAGATCAACAAAAATACTCAGAAAGACAGATGTGATAAAAGCAATGTGCAGTATTATAATGGATCAGGATTTATCATGCACTATCACAAATAATAAATTAAAAATATCAGCACAGGCAGAAAAATATAGAAGATACACAAATAAATCTAAAGGAAAAGTACACAGTAAGCAATTTTGTGATAACCCAAAAAGTTTTATAGAGAAATGGGAAACAAGGTAAAAGGAATTGAAAGACCACCACAAAAGGAAATAGATACATTTAGGTTCATAGGTTCATAGATTAGTACTAGGCTAACTGCCCTTGTGAGCCATTTTAACCCTAGCCAATTATCCCCTGTGAGATTCAAACCCTGTACCTTGTGTTTGTAAGGCAAACATCTTAACCATTAGGCCACCCTCCCAACTTTTGGAGAAGTATTTATGAATTTCCTGTGGAACACAAAGATGCTAAACGGACAGAAGAAGTAAAAGAAGGAATAAGAAGTTCAAAGATGCGGGATATGAAACAGGATGAAGTAACAGCCAGAGCAACTGAAACAAAGTTAAGAAAAGCCCCTAATTGGAAAACCCCAGGCCCAGATGCAGTACCTAATTTCTGGTTAAAAGTATTAACATCTTGGCACGAAGATTTAGCCATGAGTAAGAACTATTTATATGGGCACCCTGAACAGATACCAACCTGGCTAACAACAGGAAAAACAATACTCCTACTTAAGAGTAAAACTGCAAGCTACCCATAAAATTATAGACTGATAACTTGCCTTCCGACAACATATAAACTATACACTGGAATTGATGCCAACAGAGTTTATAGTCATTTAGAAGAAAACTCAATTATGGCAATAGAGCCAAAGGGCAGTAAAAGAAAGTCATATGGAACAAACTATCATTCATAGTGAAAGTTTTGACACATGGAGAATAAAGTCATAGTGGAGAACTGTAAAAAGGGGAACAATCTAAGTATGGCATGGATTGACTACAAAAAAGCATTTGACAGTATCCGACATTCATGGATAAAAGAATGCTTAAAAATGTATAAGATGCACCATACACTGATAAACGACATCACAGTGACCATGAAACAGTGGCAAACCACTTTGCAGTTAAGCCATGATAAAGGACAAATTATTATTCCAGGTATAAAAATCCAAAGGGGATAGTCCAGGGTGACTTTGTCACTGCTGCTCTTTTGCCTTGCTCTTAACCCATAAAGCTGTCTGCTTAACAGATTAGGTCATGGCTATAATTTGGCTCCCAGAAAGCAATAAAGTATAAAGACTTCTCAGCTTCTCTTTGTTGATGATTTAAAACTGTATAGCTCATCAGATGAGGAACTGAAAGGACAACTGCAAGTAGTCAAAACGTTTTCAGATGATATAAGAATGCCATTTGACCTTGATAAAAGTGCAAAAGCAACCTTTAAAGCAGGAAAGCTGCAGCACCAAGGAAACATCATTTTGAGACAACAATGATATAAAAAAACTTGAGCAAGAGGGAGTGTATAAATATTAGGGAACTGATGGGGGATCAACAATAAAACATGAACAAATGTGAATAAAACTTAGTAAGGAATATTTTAGAAGACTTAAATTAATCCTGAAAACAGCATTGAAATCTAGGAACAAAATTCAAGCTATAAACCAATTTGCTCTTCCTGTCCTAAATTACAGCTTTGGTGTAATTGACTGGCCCCCAAAAAATGTTAGATAGATTAGACAGGAAAACAAGAAGGATGCTTCATGCTCATCAAATGATTTATAAAAATCACTGCATACCAAGATTATATATTCCCCATTCCAAAGGAGGTATGGGCCTCCTTGAAATTGATTACATGCACAGATCTGCAATAGTGGGACTACATACATATCTGCTGACCTCACAAGATGCAAACATAGTGAAAGTTTTGAAACATGAGGAGAATAAATCTAAGATGACTTTCCTTCTTAGTCTAGCAGAAGCATATCGGCGTCAAGCGAGAATGGAATTCAAACCAGAAGTAGATAAAAATCAGGCAGCAACTGAATGTGCCAAAAAACAAAAACAAAAAAAGAATATAAGGTGAAGAATCAGATGAAAAGGCAAGAAATGTAGAAAATGCATAAATATAGTTGTAAGAAGAGAAAATTCCTGGAAAAACCTCATGTTGATCAGGATCGAACACAGGAATGGTTAAGAAGAGGCAAACTCAAACCAAAAGATCCAAAATCTCCTCTCCACTCGACTACTTCACCAACAGATAAAGCAAAAAATAAACCACCGCACGAAGTACGAAATGACCATAAGTTTATTTAACACACTTAAGTAAAAATGACTTAGCACTTTCGCCCTCTTTGCTAAGGCATCATCAGAGTCTAATCCAACCACTAAAACAACTTCTTATATACAAATTAAGTGCATAAGTAATTTCCTGTCATTAGCACTTTAGAAACACAAAATCATTCAAGTGTTAAATTATAAATATTAAACATTCTAAATGTCACAATGTTTAAAACTTTTAAAACATGAAACATTTAAAACTTGTCAGCCTTGAATACAACTGTATACTCATACTATAACTGCAATGTTGCAGTATGTAATCTCTAACAATGTGTTCTAAATATTTTTTGCCCTATGTTTTAAAATACATGCAACTGAGATATTGTCATTAATCCCCGGATTATTCTTGGCATGCAACAGCAATTGCCATTCTGTTTCTTTAATTTGTAAATCTAAATCCTGGTCACCACTTCTTCCTTCGATAAATACCCTATCTAACACAAAAAATATACATTTTTTAAAATTAACACATTCATTGCTGTGCATGTATATAGTTTGTTGCAGACAATGTCAGGAGAAAGAATAAGCTACAAAGGGACACAACAGATCATGCCAAACATAAAGCTTATCTTGAACCCCCACAGACACACGTGCTTGTTACACACCTTAATGATACAGGTAACAGGATTGATAATGGCAATAACAACCATAATAATGATGATGTGAATGATATTCAACATGAAGAAAATTAATATTTTTAGAACACACACCCCCACTGAGAAGATCAGAACGTCTAATGAATCAACGGAGATTTCCCCCACAGGATAGCTCCTATCAGAGAGCATCCAGAGGACACCCGTTCAGGGGGCGGCAGTGGGGGAAGGGGAAAGCGAGGGCTAAAGGAATGTATTAATTATTATATACAATGGCATAAGTATTGAAGTCTCATGCAATGAGACACAGGGATATGTTACAGATTGTTCTATTGGAGTGATATACAATTTAAGTGATTTTCATATCACCAAAGAGCATGTAACATTAATAAGTAAAGGTTTTAGATCTGTTACTGGTTTTAAGACAGATGTAGTGAAACTATTAACTAATTTGAGACTGTTGACAAGGCAACTGAATTTAAAACTATTTTTCTCGAAAAAAGAAGAGAATTCTGGGAGAGAGTTAAACAATGATTCCCATGATTTAGGAATAATTATTTTAAAGCACAAAAGCACTTTCATACCACCTAACAATCCCATAGTACATGTTTGAACATTTGTGTGAAATTTAATTTTGGCATACATTAAAAACAAGCAGTTGGGGACATGTTAACCCAACAAGAGAGGAAAGACAAGTTTTAAAGGAATTGTCCATGAATAGAGACTACAGAGTGATGAAGCTTGATAAAGGAGGGGGGGTAGTTATCATGAAGCACACAGATTATGTATGTAAAATGTACAAATTAGTGAATGATGAGAACACATATGAAAGGGCATCAATAAATGAAGTGAATAGAGCTTATGACAAAATTGATATGTTATTTGATGCCTTGTGTCAAGGTTCTATAACAGCTGCTGAATTTGAGTATCTTAATGTTGAAACTCCCATTATTCCATCGATATTTGGGATACCTAAGACACATAAGAACCAGGCAGACCCCCACCCCCTTCAGGCCAAAAGTGGCAGCTAGGGGTTTAAAAACTGAACCTCTGGCAGCCTTTATTGATTACTATTCTAAACCAATCTTGAATAGGAAATGCCATGTATTAAGGGACTCATGGCACTGCTTGGAACAGTTGAGAATGGTAAACTTGGACCAAGATTATTTATTTGTCAATATAGATGTGACTAACTTATTTTCAGTAATACCTCATGAAATAGGTTTAGAGTTCTAGTCAGATTGTTTAACAAAAGAAGGCCTCATACAACAAACTAGAGTGAATCAATTTTTTTGTGGTTTTAAGGAGAGTACTTCAGACAGAAATCAAGTGTGGCAATGGGTGCAAAATGTGCGCTTGTTTTTGCCAACCTGGTATTAACAGAATGGGAAAGAAGATATGTTTTTTCATCCTATTTTATGTCAAAGATCTTAACATATCATAGGTTTCTGGATGATATACTGATTCTATGGACCGGAAATAAGGAAGAGGTGATTGAATTTACTGAATACTTGAGTATAACCACAGGATTTTTGAGATTTACCTATAGGGTGCATTTTTTGAGATTTACCTATAGGGTGCATAGTTATGAATGAAATGGATTATTTAGACATAGTATTAAATAAGGATGTTAATACTTGTGGGCTGTCTTCAAATATTTCTAGAAAGAAGACATATGTAAATACACGTCTCCATTTTGACAGTTGTCATCCCTATCATCAGTGGAAAAGCGTAGTAAAAGGACAAATGGTTAGACTTTCAAGGCTGGTGAGCGATGATGGGAAATTCAATGAGGCGATGATAACTTTAATAGGTATGTTCAAAGAGAGGGGTTACCCTATTCATTTGTTGTTGTCAACAAGAAATGAGGTAACAAAAAAATCGGGCTAGTAGGTTTGTTCCCATTTTAAAAGGAGGAAAAGGTGAAGATAGCATCAGACAGGAAGGGAAAACCTGGTCATGATGTCATGGTAATACAATAATATCAGGGTGCTATACAATTAGGGACAAAAATGTGTTTACTATGGGACAAAATCTTTGATAATGAGTTAAAAGAAAAAATAGGTAACAGACCTAAAATAGTGTATAGTAGAGGGAGAAACATCAAAGAAATGTTGGAAAATAATAAAGAAAGAGCGAGCATTACATATAGATCTAAAATGCACAAATGTGGTGCATGTAGATATTGTAGGTTTATTAATGATGGTCCCTATGTGGAAATTGTAACATCAAATAGAACTTTTCAGTGTCCTGGTATATTGTAATTGTGACATGAAGTTTGTAGCCTACGTGGCTATGTGTGTCTCATGCCCAGCCTTTTATGTGGGCAAGACTACAAGGTGTTTGAGAGACAGGATAGTAGAACACAATAGGGACATCAAGAAACAAATGATGAGTAGTGCTTTATACATGCACAGCAATGAATGTATTAATTTTAAAAAATTTATATTTCTTGTGTTAGATAGGGTATTTATCAAAGGAAGAGGTAGTAATCCGGATTTAGATTTACAAATTAAAGAAACAGAATGGAAATTGTGGTTGAATGCCAAGAATAAACCAGGGCTTAATGGCAATATCTTAATTGCATGTATTGTAAAACGTAGGGCAAAAAATATTTAGAACACATTGTTAGAGATTACATACTGCAACACTGCAGTTATAGTATGAGTATATAGCTGTATTCATGATGCCTGAATAAGAACAGGGAAAAGCGCTTAGTCTAAGGTGCTTTTAGCATTTATTTTACAGTTGTATTCAAGGCTGACAAGTTTTAAATGTTTCATGTTTTAAAAGTTTTAAACATTGAGACATTTAGAATGCTTTAATATTTATAGTTTAACACTTGAATGATTTTAAAGTGCTAATGACAGGAAATTATGTATGTACTTAATTTGTATATAAGAAGTTGTTTTAGTGGATGGGTTAGACTCTGATGATGCCTTAACATAGAGGGTGAAAGCACTAAGTCATTTTTACTTAAGTGTGTTAAATAAACTTACGGTCATTTCGTACTTTGTGCAGTGGTTTATTTTTTGCTTTATCTAACCAAAAGATGAAAGGTTAATATTTGTGGTCTAAGATAGTGGGCTGCATACTTGTTGGTTTACAAAGTCCATTGAACATGTGGGCGAAATAGACAAATGTAGGTTCTGTAAAACAGAACGGGAACCAATTGCACACCTTGTTTCTAGATGTGATATTCTAATGACAGAAGGACTCTATACTGAACGACATAATAATATGGCAAGATTGTTGCACTGGGGATTGTACAAACATAATACTGAAGTAGGTGAAATACACTGGAAACATGAGCCACAAAAGATCATAGAAAATAGTGAAGTTTACTTCACATTGGATAACCCATTACCAACAGTTCAAAAGATAGATGCAAGAAAACCAGATATAATGGTCCATGAAAAGAAGACAAAAGTAACATTGATTACTGAAATTGCTACACCCAGTGACTACAGTGTCTTGCATACAGAGAGACACAAAGTACTAAAATATCAGGATTTGCAAACAGAAATGAGAGCAATGTGGAACAAAGATACCCAGACAGTTCCAATAGTAGTAGGAGCAATGGGACTTATAAAAAAGGATATACATTCATATTTAGATATGTTACCAATACATGTAACTCCATAAGAATTGCAGAAGGAGTCATTACTGGGAACAATGCAGGTGCTGTGAAGAGCACATCTGGCTGACATGAAAGATTGAAACAACACTAATTTCATGAACTTTAATCATACTTTGAGTTAAGAATAGGGTCCATTCTCATCATAGTATTAGAACCCCAAAGGATTTGGAGAAATTAAAAAACAGGGCTACAGTTGGAAACCACTCCACTCAGCCTCAATATACTATGCTCCTCTGCGCTATCCCAATTCCTACCCACCTCCTTCTGTACACTTATAGCAGCTTATCCCAACCCCAGCCACCACACTCTACCAGTGATACTCATCTCATTACAGGTGACACCTTCTCTGCTACAGTCCACCATTCTCACCTCATCACAAACCACACCCCTCCCGTCAATATTCATGTACATCCTCATAGGTTCATAGATTCAGAGGTACTTAGAAGATTTTGATCTGTGAGGATCTTTAGAAGCCGAGGCCTGTAATATAAGTACAAATAACCCATGGCCAGATAGAACATTTACATGATACCCTTATCCATAAGGGACAAACAAGGGTGATAAACCAGGGTGAAAATATGGTTTCCCATCATACCTCTCAGCCGTACTGAATTCCTCATTAAATACCGGTTTTGAGGGCAAAATATTGGGGGTGCCAAGAATTCCTGAGTGGCCCCTTTAATTTCTGAATTTCACAGGTTTTTTACAAGTTTTTTTAAAAAATGTGTTCCTGGCATCATCAGGGCATATGCAATGACATCAGCATGAGATAGCCTGTCAGAATGCCGAGGCATAACTTAACTTACTGCAGACATGTTATTCATATGTGCAAGAAAATGTGTGTGTGTATGTGTGTGTGTGTGTGTGTGTGTGTGTGTGTGTGTGTGTGTGTGTGTGTGTGTGTGTGTGTGTGTGTGTGTGTGTGTGTGTGTGTGTCTGTAAAATGCCCCAGATAGATATAACTGGTGGTTAGAGTTACTCAGACTCAAACCCTGTACCTTAGGTACATGTAGTAAGAGCCTAAATTCAAGGACTTAAGTCCATAGTTCTCAGCTGTCCAAAGTTTTACAGAATGTCTGGAATGTTTGGCCCATACTTGTAGTCTGTTCCATTTAAAATTTGTGTTTTTCTCTCAAATCAGTGAGAACTGAATTCACTAAATAATGATAGCCATTTAAGTTTCAGTCTTCCTATCTTTCAGGAAACACAAAACATTTTATTCTAGCAACTTTTCTAAGATTATACAAGCAATGTTTAAAATGTGTCCTTGGTTTTGGACCTTTGTCCCCCCCTCAATAAATTTTGGCTTTTTCCGGATTTCTTGTGCTGCATAGTTCATCAGGGGGAGAGAAATTTAATGCTGCTTATGTCAAGTCTGTTTGTCTTTGTCAGTAGCACAACAGGTAGAATACTTGCTTTTGATGCAGAAGGCTGTGGGTTCTGCTTCCACAGTATGTGGATGGATTGCTGATACTGTACTGTGTTGTACTTTTAAAGGTGGTGGATGTTACATCCCTAAGAATGTCCTCTTTGGCGGAGATACCTAGTAACTATTAACCCTGTTATCAGTTTGCCATCCATTCCCTATTGCAATATTACTAGCTTATCATTTTTTTAAATGTGACATAGGCAATTTATTCCTCAAGGGCAACAGGCACTTTATTTGTAGATGAAACAATGAAATATAAAGGTGTTTGCTAGCAGCAACCTCTTCATTAGTTACAGACCTCTTTAATGTGGAATTATTTAGATGACTTTTACTTCTGCAGAGATTGTGCATATTAACTGATACTGGTGGATTGTAGAAGTTTGAGTAGACTTTTATGATGGAAATGTTCTGAACTGGGCAGTTTTGTCATACTGGTTCATGCATTTTGTTTCATTGCTTACTGGAAAAATGTTCAGAACAATAAATATAAAACTCACTCTAACAAGTGTGCTGCATTATACAAGGAATATAATTTAATACAATCAGGAAGATGTATCAAAGAACGCATATGTTTTGTGTGCAAGGGGCCTATGATTTGAAAACAGTCCAAATGTAATCTTTATCCATCACTGGCCAAATGTATTTTCTTTGAATGTGGGTTTCAATGCTGTTTCAATGAATGTGAGTTTCAAGGGCAGATAAGTATTAATGCTAAGTCTATTTTCATTGTGAGACTGTATTGCTTTGTTTAGCAGATGTCTATTAGTGTTTGTGCTATAAAATGTAAAATAAGTTTTAAATAAAATCCAAATAATCATTGTAGAAGTAAAACAGTATGCGCATTACAGTGTTTATGGTAAATGAGACAAAATAGCCAAGTAATGGGACAATGGAATGGCTGCAGGAGGTAGGGCTCTGTATTGGGGGGTCCCCATTTCATAGTTTCATAGTTTCATAGTATAGTACTAGGCTATCTGCCCTGGGGCATTTGTAAGCCTAGCCATAATGATGTGGCTTTTGCCACCCCATGAAATGGTACAAAAAATGTACAGAATAAATTTAGAATACTGTGCCTCTGTTTAGTAGTGACACAATGAAGGTCCCCTTATATAATAGAATTAGTTTACTGTACCCCTGTCTAGCAGTGATACAGATGTGACCCCTGGGGTAAACTTACGATCTCCCATCCACTCATCAAGATTTCTCTTGAAGAGAGTCAGTGAGGGGCTCTGCCTAATACAAACTGGGATCTTGTTCCAAAGCATGGGAAGCCTCTGGGTTATGAATCTATCCCTCCAGCATGTCCTATTCATACTTGTGCCGAGGTTTAAGTCTTTAGCTCTCGTGGTCCTGATGGATTTGGATTTTTTGAGGTGGAGCATGTCCAACAGATCCTGATTGGACATGGCCTTGTACATCAGGCAGAGATCACCTCTGAGCAGTCGGTATGCTACTGAATAGAGCTGAAGTTTCTTTAGTCTGGCAGAATAAGACATATGTTGGAGACCCTTGATCCTCTTGGTGAGGTACTTTTGTGGTCTCTCCAGCTGTTGCAAATGCCGGGTGAGGTACATACCAAATGGGGCATTGTACTCAATCATGGGTCTGATGAGGGAGGAATATAGGGGTACAATGACATCCTTGGATCTGGATGTGAATCCCTTCATGATGAGATGTGCAAGGTAGAATGTTTTTCTAACCACTTTGGCAACGTGGGTGTCAAATGAGAGGTCGCTGTCGACTTGGGTCCCTAGGTCTCTGATTACTTTTTCCATACTCAGTGGGTTTCTGTCTATGTGATAATTTGTGGGTACTTTGTTTTTCCCAAAGGGGGTGACTATACATTTTTTGGCATTTAGTTTAAGGCCGTGACTCCGGCACCAGTTGTCCGTTTCTGTGAGGCCTTTTTGTAGGATGTATGTGTCTGCTGGTGTATCGACTATGGCGCCTAGTTTGCAGTCATCTGCAAACTTTGTCAGCCACAGCCCTCCCATGTTTGCTTTAACATCTGAGAAATAAATGCCGAACAAGAGGGGTCCCAGGACAGATCCCTGTGGGACACCACTTGTGACTGGCTTTGAGTCTGACATTGCTCCAGTAATTTTAACTTTATAGGTTCTGTCCTTTAGCCAGTTTGCAACCCATCTGGTGACATAAGGGTTTACTTTTAAGCTGTTGAGCTTATCTATGATGCCTGAGTGGGGTATTGTGTTGAAGGCCTTAGCCAAGTCCAGGTATGCTGTATGGACTGCTTTGCCCTCATCAATGGCTCTAATGACTGTTTCAAAAAAGTCAACCAGGTTTAAAAGGCAGGATCTGCCCTTTACAAAGCCGAACTGGGTGGGGTCAAGTGTCTGTAGGTCCCCTATGTCTCTGTTTATGAGTTCCATAATGATTCTTTCCATAGCTTTGCAGACCAGGCTGGTTAAGCTTATGGGGCGGTAGTTTCCAGGGTCTGTAGAGGCACCCCCCTTGTGGAGTGGGACCACTGTTGCTGTACGCCAGTGTTCAGGTACATATCCCGAAGTAAGGCTAAGGTTAAATAACATTTTTATGTGTGGGTTTAGCTCCTCTTGGAGTTCATGTAACACGCAACCCGGGATACCGTCAAGTCCCATTGATGCTGTGTTTTTTGCTTTGTTTAGGGTGGTTCTCACTTGGACATCTGAGATGACAGGGAGATTACATTCAGCTGGGATAAGTATTTCTTCTTTTGGGGGTGAGGGAGGGGAGAAATTTGCACTGAACCTGTCAGCCAGAATGTTGGCAATATCTGTGAATTCAGTGTATTTTTTGTTGTTGTGAACCAACTCTGAGCATATCTGAGGGTTTCTGCCCAGGTTTCTAACATAGCTGAAGAAGGCTTTGTGGTTATCTTTAGTGTCCGTAGCGATTTTTCTCTCAAAGTTGGCGTTGGATGTTTTTATGAGAGAACGTAGTTTTCTGCTAATGTTGATCAGAGATGTCTTCCCTTCATGGGATTTTGCTCTGGCGTGCAGTAGCTTCCTTCTTTTGTTATACAATTTGTTTATGGCTGAGGTCCACCAGACAGGACACTTACCTTTGGTGGAGAGGGACTTGGATTTATTTGGGATTGCATGATCCATGCATTCTTGGAGATGTCCATAGAAAGCATTTGTGAAGGATTCGGCATTGTGGGATGTGGTATCCACTGGCACAGTGGGCTTAAAGGATACCATCTCAGTCTTAAGAAGAGTGAAGTCTGATTTTGAGAAGTTTTTCACTGTGGTCTTTTGTGCTGGGGGTGGAGGTGGGATATGTATATCCAGGGTGATTAGTTTGTGGTCAGATCTCACTAGTGAGGGGTATACTTCCGGTGTGGAGCCTTTTGTCCCCATGTTTGTGATGATCAGGTCTAGTATATTATCTCCCCTAGTGGGAGAGGTGACTAGGTGTTCCAGTGCATTTGAATTTATGAATTCCAGGAACCTTTGGGCTAGGGTATTAGGGCTAGAATAATGTACCCAATCTATGTTTGGGTAGTTGAAGTCTCCCAGTATGATGGTATTTTGTGTTACATTCATATCCTCCAATGTCTTCAGGAAGGCTAAGTGGGGTTCTTGAGATTGAGAGGGTGGTCTGTAACATGCTACCAGTTGTATAGCAGTTTTGCCTATGGTTAGTTGCACCTGTATGGTCTCTGATGCTTCATGTGTTGCTACTAACCTGGAGGTGTGGGTGTCCTTGATGAATATGGACACTCCCCCTCCCTTTGTGGTTCGGCCCGGGTTTTGGGGCCGAAAAGCATGATACGAGGTATAGCCTGGTAGCGCTGGGGTGCTCTCAGGAGCCTTGAACCAGGTTTCAGTTACTGCACAGATGTCGATGTTCTCCATGCTGAGGAGTGCATCAAGTACCTGCATCTTGAGATTTAGACTTCTGGTGTTGAGCAGCATTACCCTTAGTTTTTTTCCATTTTTGTTTTCTAAGGAGGTGGGTTTGTCTTTTGAGCCTTGCCTAAAAAAGGCACTATGGGGGTGGCAAGAGCCTTAGCCAATATCCGGAAGCCCAGTGGTGACAGGTGTAAGCCATCCCTTGCAAAGCAGCGTGGCTTGTCCAACATGTCATCCCAGGCAGACATACATTGGATCCCCTTAGAATGACACCAGTACTTGAGCCAATTATTAAAGCTGATCATATTGTCTTTGTATTGTGGTATCATTCTTGGTGAGGGCAAGATGCTGCTCAGGGTCAGGGTCATACCAGCCTGGGCTACATAATCGGAGAGCTCCTCTATGTCTCTTTTCATGTAGTCCAGGGAGGTACGTCTCAGGTCATTCACACCAGCATGGACAATGCCGGAGTCATATTTGTACTTGCTTTGGAGTGACTTGAGTGCGTGTGTTATGTGGTGGATCCTAGCTCCCGATAGACAGCTCACAGTCACCCTCTCCTTGTTCAGCCTGGTCAGCAGGACATCAGTGTGTCTGACTATAGAGTCACCTATTACTAGTGTAACCATGACTTTGTGAGGGGGGAATGATGCCCAACTCAGACAGCCCTGGGTGGCACAAACTCTAGCTATGCCACTGATCAGTACGCCATTGAGAATGACTTTTGGAGGTCCTAGAAAACTACAAAATTCTTTTGCTAATATTAGACTATTGTCTACTTGTAATTTCCTACTTTTACCACAAAACCCACATACTGCAAGTCACCAAAAACAAAATCCTAAGGTTTATCTTCTCCCTTCCCAGTGAACATCATTGCTACACATTTCAAAAAATGGTTACCATTTACTACAGTGTCTGGGGGGCATACTTTGGTTGTCTGTTCTTCAGTTTGCTTTTTAAAGTTGGTATCCCACAATTCCATTGGAGTGGGTGGGGTTACATAATTATGTATGAAGATTTTATGTTAATCAGCATGCAGATTTGTACCCATCTTTCATGGGCCTTTGTCCAGATTTTTGATATTTCCAGGCTGAGAGGTATGTTTCCCATCCATTCATCCAGATTACATTTGAATAGAGTAAGGCAAGTAGTTTGCTTTATGTGGAGAAAGATGATTTCAGTGAAGTAGTATTCTCTGTGATACATAGTTATACCTCTAACATGTTCTGTTTATGTTACACAAGAGAATGATATTTCTTCAGTGGGTGCTTGTTCCACCATTGCACTTGCAGATGTGTGGTAGGTCTGAGAGGACAGGTTCTGTACATAAGGCAGAGATTGTCCCTCAACAGCCTGTATGATACTTAGCAGAGGGACAAGGCATTGAGATAGTCAGTGTAGTTTTTATGATTTAGACCCTTAATTTTCTTGGTGAGGAAGTTTGTGGTTGTTCATGTTGTTAGGTGTTTTGACAGGTACATACTGAAGAGGACATTACACTCAGTGATCAGCCTAACAAATACTGAATACAGTGGAAAGATCACATCCCTGCACATAGATGCTATGCACTTACTAATAAACTGTGCAATAAAAAATGACTTTCTTACATTAGTGGACACATAGTGATCAAAGGACAGTTTGTTTCCCACAAAGTTTCCTGGTTCCCTAATTACCAAATCAATTTTCAGAGGTGTGTTGTCAGTATGATAGCTGCAGGGATGTCATGCGTGCAAAAAGGAGACTATAATACATTTTTGGCATGTAGTTTTACTCCATGATTATGATACCAGCTGTTTGGGAAAGGCCTTTTTGGAGGATCTTGCTGTCCTCTAAAGGGTTTATGATGGCATCAAATTTGCAGATGAGGGAAAACATAGAGAGCCACAAACCCCTTAATTTATAGTTGATTACCAAAAAGTAAATGCCAAAGAAGAGTGGCCCAAGACTGAACCATGAGGTACACCACTAGTGACAGGTCTTTTGGAGGAGGTTAGCCACTCACCCTAACTTCATGGGTTCTATTTGTGAGCCATTTTGCCATCCAATGAGTTATACAGGGATTAACATTTAGCTGAGAGAGTTTATCTACAATACCCAAGTGTGGGATGGTGTTGAATGTCTTTGTGAAGTCCCGATATGTGGTATGTACTGATTTTCCCCCCATCCATTGCATTAGTAACCTTCTCATAGAAGTCAACCAGGTTAAGCAGTAACTATCTACCCTTACCAAAACTGAACTGGCTTGGATCAAGTGTTTGTAGGTTACCTAGTCCTTATTTATTAATTCCATAATGATCCTCTCTATAGATTTACAGATAAGGCTGGTCAGTCTTACAGGTCTATAATTACCTGTGTCCACTGATATCACATCTTTGTGCAGGGGGTAATGCTTGCTGTTCTCCATTTGTCTGGCACAAAACCTGTTTGGAGTCTGATATTGAACAGACAGTGTAAAGGGTATGACAGGTCCTGTTCCATGCCAGTCACCTGGCAGCTTGGAAAGTTATCTGGCCCCCATATAAGCAGTGTTCGTGACCATAGAATGTGCTTTATGGACTTGTTCTTGGGAGATTCAAGGGGAATATAGATGCAGGTATGTGATTTGGAAATGTAGGGGAAGAGAGGCAGCGCAAAATTACAACTAAATTTATACATTAGTAAATTGGCTATGCCCTCAGGGTCTGACCATGTGATATCATTTACTATTAGCTGTATGTAGTTCTGGGCATTGTTTCTGCTGGTACTAACATAGTTTAAAAGGCTATAGAGTTGCCCTTTGCCTGGGTGGTTATTTTTCCTTCATATCTTGATACTTATATTTATTACAACATGCAGTTTGTTTTTTCTTTTATTGTAAATCCTGTTTCTCTTTTATTTCATCATAGGGGTTTATTTTTAAATTTGACATTGTATTTGCTTTGGAGGGGAGACAGATACAGCTATGCAGCTATTCACACATGTGCAGAATTTGGCAGGAAAGGGTTCTGCTTACACAATGTGGGGTCATCAGGTTGGAGGAGGATAGTGAATTAAGCCAGGTCATCACTCAGTTTTCATAGATTAGCCTTCACATAATCTCGGAATACTGAAGTATGTGGGGATGCTTATGACTTCAGTATTATACTGAATGTTTTAAGGCCTGCTTTGATGATGGAGGAAGTTACAACTGGTGGGGAATAGAGCTGTCCCATATTGATGAGAACTAATTCTAGGATTTGGTATGTACTAGTTGGGGTGTGGACTTAATGGTCCAGAGGGTTTATAGTTATGTAGTTCAAAAATCTCTGAGTATTCCTATTAGGGGTTGTACAAGCCTTCCAGCTGATGGAGTCGAAGTCCAAGTTACCTAGAAGAATGATGTTCAGCCTAATGCATAGGGACTCTATACTAGTCAGGTAGGAAGAATGAGCCAAGTGGGGCATAGAGGGGGGCCCTATAGTTAGCTATGATGTAAGAATTTTGTTAATGGCAAGATGGATGTGGAGGAGTGCCACATCATTATTCTGTCTAATGAGCCTGGAGGTTATATTTTATTCAACACATATAGAGACACTGCTGCCTTTAGTAGCTTCATCTAGTGTAGTGGGCCTGAACATGTGGTAGGTATGAGAACCCTACACTGATGGGATGCTCTCCTTTGTCTTGAACTAAGTCTCCATGATGATTCACATGTCAGTGCAATCCAGGGTAAGTAGTGCATGTAGAGAATTGAGGGTCTTAGTGTTTAGTAGCAATACCTTTATGTTCCAAACACTAGCTTCATTTCTTGTTCCCACAAATTTCACACTCTCATACATATGCACACCTGTCCTCCAACCCCTACCTCCACAAATTTCATCTACCTTTAATCCCCCACCGACCACATTTATATGTACTTCATCTGCCATACTCTGCAACTGCTTAGCTACCTATACATAAAGCTAACCAAGATCTGATATTCTGCAGACCACACATAAAGTTAATGTCAATCTTCATTTTTTTCTCATTGTCAAAAGATTACAATATACAAGTAGTATTAGAAACATGGTGGGGCACCTTCTGTGTGGAGTCTGCATGTCCTCCCTGTCATTGCGTGGGTTTCCTCCGTAGGGTGCTCCGGTTTCCTCCCACATCCCAAAGACATGCTGTAGGTGGATTGAACACTCTAAATTGGCCCTAGGCGTGAGTGCATACGTGTGTGGCTTCTTTGGAAGGTTGGGTGCTGGGCTGGCAACTCAACACCATAAAACTCCACTGCCAATCATGAGCGGAAAGGTGATCCACCGTTGCGACCCCTAACCGGGAAAAGCTGAAAGAGGAAGAATTAGAAACATGAACCACAAAGAATTACTGAAAATCAAGAAGATCTGATCACATGGGATCATCCAATAGTATCAGTTAGGGAAGTAAGAAGCAAGGAAGCTAGTTACAGTTATCAAAAAAAAAAAAGGATAAAAGTAAACTTTATCATTGAAATAGGTACACCTGATGATTATAGTGCCCTGCATACTGACAGAGAGAAATATGAGGTGATAAAAACTTGTATGAAGCCTTAGTTCAGTGACTGGCTACTCTGATGTTTACTAAAAGTTCAAAAAACACCACCAAACCAAACTGACAGTAGTTAAACAAATGAAATAAATTAAACCACTTTGCAGCAATGAGAAACGACCAAAATTAGCATATTAAACTCTTTAATCTCCACTTTCATCTAAATTTATTTACTTATTTTTATTTATTTGACATTTGTTTACCAGGGAGGTCTGACTGGACATGCAGTCCATTTTCAGTCGAGGTCCGGGGAGAAAAGCTCCACATTATAAAAGAACATTAACATTTTACACAATAGTAAATTAGTGCAATACAACAACGGGCGGTCACGATGGTGCAGGGGTTAGTGTTGTCACCTCACAGCAAGAGGTTCTTCTATATTATCCCACTTCACAAAGGAGGTTAGTATGAAACTTATTGGGGACATGGTCGATGCTCCTTCAGTATGGAGAGCAGAGATATTCAGGCTATAGTGAAGAAAAATTGGAACATATTGAACAATGACCAAAACTTACGTACAAAGTTATGCCGCACCCCCGCCTTCACTTTTAGGAGAGGGAGTAATTTGAAGACCTTTTTAGAGGATTTAAATATGAGGTCAGTCAGATATCCTGGGATGACAAGGTGTGAATCATGTAATTACTGAAAATTCATGGATGTAGGTTACAACTTTAACATCCGGGATAAACGGTATACTACAACATTTGGGAGGTTCAATTGCAACTCCACCTTTGTGGTTTATCTAGCTCAATGCCAGCTTTGCACCACTTTCTATGTCGGGAAGATGGACCATAAATTGAAAGAGCGGGTTTATGAGCATCTATATTACATCAGGAAAGGGAAAACTGAAAATGCATTAGCTAACCACATAAAGTTGAACCCAACCCACACATTTAAATTTAGGGGCATTGATTACATTGCAAAAGACCCTAGAGGTGGACCGAGGTCCTTATTCCTGGAGAGACTAGAATTAATGTGGCAAATTCATTTAGATGCATGCCACTTTCCAGGCCTTAATGAAATGTGTTCCATCCAGTGTCTGTTAAGACTTAGAAATTTGACTAGATGAAGACTAGTTAAAGTTCAGGATACAGACTCCCTAGGTGCGACTACTTTCAATACTAATATTATGTACAATTTGGTGTAGGACCCTATTTATAAGTAGCTTGTTAAAAACTTACTAAGGGTCTAGTATATAATCCTTGGCTTTGGTACTGCTTCTATTACTAGCACATAGTGGCATTATGATTAATCAGATTATTTTGTATATTTTACATTTTTATATAGGACACCTAGGTTCTGTTTTATTTCATTTTACATTTTAACCATGTTAGCTTAGTTGACTAGCATAGGAATGTCTTAAGGAGGGCAACATTATGGGATTTTTTATTCCTGAATATTATGGGATTTTTATTCCTGAATATTATGGGATTTGCATTCCTGTATTTATTTTTATTTTTATTCTTGTATTTATTTACATTTTATCTCTGTATTTATGTATTATACATGTACTGCATTTATTATCACATACCTTGTTGCATCCTTTCATGCATTTTTATTGAGTTGAGGTATTGCACATTTACTTACCAGCTAATTGGTTATTGAATTCTAATAACCAATTAACTAATTTCATTAATCAGAACTGGGTGAGGAAAAAGTATTTAACTGGTATCTGTGATGCAATTTGTTATCTGAGGAAGTCTAGTCACAGACTAGACAAAAAAGGGCTTTATCATATTGTGCATTTATTTTATTTGATTAAAGTCCAGTGGTGTTTGTTTGGATTCCCGCTTTTTGTTTTACTTTGCATTCATTTGTTTGTCATACCTTTTGCTTTTACATAATGTTCTGTAATAGAATGGTTGATCAAAACAGAGATGGGAAATGCAATGGCATCAGCTGCTAGTTTTGGAAATTCAGTGGGTACTTTATCTGCAGCAATGATAGTGGATCTAAGTTTAGAGAGCACTCTTTTAATGATATTGGTTTGGAGAGGTTTGAGTGAGAGAGAGGTGGTGGTTACAGTGAGGTCTGTTGTTAGGGTTGGTGTGGGATTAGTATTTGTATTGATTAGTGAATGAATGGAATTTATGAAATGAGTGTTAAACTGTGGTGCTATATTAACTGCGGACTCAGAAATATTGGGAGTAGGAGTGGAGGAAAGTCCATATTGTAATAGTTGCGTTATAGTGGCCCAGAATTTGTGTGGATTACTATAGTGTTTATGTTGTAGACTAGTGTAGAACTAATTTTTGTCACATTTAATATTTTTTTTGCTCTGTTTCTTAGTAGTCTGTAGTGGTCAAGTGTGGTTTGATTCTTATTGGTTTGGTAGTGAGCCCATACTTTGTCTCTTTTTTGAACAATGGTTTTGTGTCATTTGTTAACTAAGGTACATAGTTATATTTCCCTCTTGCAGTTCTATGTGGAGCAAGGTTCTCAAGAATGCTTAAGGACATACTATTAAAATATTCTACTGTACTGTCTAACTGTAGGAATTTTAGTGGGGTCCAGTTGGATTATTTTAGTGTGGAAATGAATGTGTGGGGAGGGACATTTTTTTGTTATGAATTTGTTTATATATGGTATATTTTTGAGGGTGTACACATTGTCTGAGTAAGTAGGTTGGTAGATGGCCACTGAAGGTATCAGAGAGGCAGCCAGACTACTGGATAGTGTAGACCAATTAGTTAGAGTCCAGTTAAGTATGGATTGTCTATTAGTACATTTGTGAATTCTGGTAGGTGTTTGGATTATTTGGGAGAAGCCATAAAGGTTGCTGAAGTTTGAAGGGTTAATGTTAGTACAGGTGAGACAATTAATGTTGAAGTTGCCCATTGTTATGGTTTCCTGACTAGAGCTAAATGATATACTATAAAGGAATTCCTCAACTGGGTGAATGTTGTTGCCTGGTGGGATGTAGATAGCTATGATGGTTATATTTTTTGGGTTAAGTTTAAGTTGGGTTGATAGTATCTCAGCATTGACAGTAATTTGATCATTATTATCTAGTTGTTCAAGCTTAAAGATTATTTTTATACATGATGGCAATACCTCCTCCTCTTTTGTCTGTTCTGTCCTGTCTATGAATATTATAGCCAGGAGTTAAGATTTCATTGTCAGTTATGTGAGGTTTTAACCAAATTTCTGTTAGGACTACTATGCTGGGTGAATAGAGTGAGAGGGTGGTATGGAATTCACTTAGTTTGTTTGTTAGGCTCCTGATATTTATGTTTAAAAGTAGGAGATCAGAAGTTTTGTGGGGAAGGTTGTTTGAGAATTGAGGGACTATGATGGATGGTTGATGAGATGGCTGATGGTTGAGTGTTGGTAGTGTTTGTCAACTGGAGTATACTGGACCAGGGTTGGGATGAATGTCACCACAAAGATTAAGCTGAGATAATACAAGCAGGAGTGGGAACTGTAGTTTGAGTGAAAGTTTGGCATATATATGAAGGAGGAGATCAATGGACGGCTGTTGCAAGTATCTATAAGTATAATAGACTGTGTTCGTGATTTTAAATAGGCATGGTGTAATGAAGTTTGTATAAATGTTGTGATAAAGACATAATGTTACGTGGGTGGGGGGTGAAATCTTAGATATGGAATGGTGGTGGGAGGATGTAAGATGAAGTAAACATGTCAGGAGAATAGAGATGGAGCAGTGTAAGAGTATCACTGTGAAATACTAGATGTGAAAGGAGGGTGTGGCTAAGTGATTCTAGCTGAGTGATTGTGTAGAGTGGTTGGTTGAATTTAGTGGAATGTGATTGAGTAGTTGTGTAGAATGTTAGGTGATTGGGTGCTTGTTAAAGAGTGGGAGTGGTAGAGTTAGAATAAACATAGAGGTAGTGGGGGGTGGGTGGGAATTGGGGGCAGGGTAGTGGAGCAGAGTGAGCCCAAATGAAGTGAAGGCAGAGTGGGGCAAGACCTGAATCAGAGCTGAGGAAACACAAAGAAAGCAATCTATAATCCAATTAGAGTGCTAGCAGAGGTAATGGGAGATGTATTGTTACCAGATAACTAGCACATGTACAGCTGTACTGGATCAAAATGTGATAAAAAAATGAAAACTAAGAGAAGAAAATTGCAAGAAGTGAAAATTTATGTTATTTATTATTTATTTAGCAGTTGTTTACCAGGAAAGTCTGACTTGGAATGAAGCCGATTTTCAGCGGAGGCCCAGGGAGAAATGAGCCAGATGCATGTCTTTGTAAAGTGGGGGGAAAAGAAAGAACCCGGAGGAAACCCACATGGACACAGGGAGGACATGCAGACTGCACACAGAAGGCATCCCAGCCGAGAATTGAACCAGAGAACCTCTTGCTGTGAGGTGACAACACAACCGCTTCACCACTGTGCCTTCCAAAAATCAGAGCAGAGAGAGTAGAATTAATGGAAAGCAGCATTCTGGTGATGTGTTAGCGCTTCATAAAGCAGGAGTTATTTTACAGTATATAGTAGGCAGTTTTTTAAAAATATTCCAAAACGTACAGGTATTTAAATTGAAGCCTGATGGAAATGGAAGCAGACAAGCAGTTGATGTTCTTCCAGATAGATCCAGTAGTATAATGTTTGCTTGTTATTTTGCTGGAAAAAGAGCAGGACAGTACCATTTGTTTCTACATCATAACTATTATGGAATAGTAGCAAGACATAGCCACTAATCAATCATCAGAAGCTGCAAAAGGTAAGAGTAGATAGTAATGGAAGTTCAAAGTGGTAAACGACTTCATCAGAATAAATTCCATTACACCTTGGTACTATTTTATTATATGGCAAAGTGGTTTAATTTCTTTGTTTACTAAAGATTAAAAGATTAACAAAATGGAATCCATTCATAATCAGAAGAAATTCTCTGGGAAGAGCTATAGACATATCATTGACTTCAATATTTAAGCCATTGAGAATGAATTTGTTTGGTTGATTTAGTAATGTGTTCACAAGGATGTCCATGAGCTCTTGTTGGGAAAATCTTCAAGATACATGATAGATGGTATACAAGAATGGTCTTACATTTGTACTTCCTTGCATGACTCATTTAGAGGAGTTGTTTAGGCCACTAAAAATCTGAAGCACTTCTGACATGAATCTAATCAGATCAGTTCCCCATTGATGAAGCTGCATTTAGAGCACTGGATAATGGTGACATAAGGAATAATATCTACAGCTAGATGGGTCCAGAACTGCGATACAAAACATCTATTATAAAAGGAATCTAAAATGTAACAAAAGTTAGTAGAAAGGACCTGTATTCTGTAGGCCCTGCTAGGAGCACTATGGACAAACACAAGGTCCTGACTATTGATGTGTGTTGTTTTACAGATTCTCTGAGTAACATGTAAAGAAAAGAATATCCCTATCCATATGAGTCTGGTTTTATCTCAGGGTGTTAATAAGTCACCTTTATGGGGATTTGGCCATTCTGTTCAAGGGACCCCTCAATAGTCATTTTATGACAAATCCCCACTCTATGTTACCCTTCAATCCCGTGTTTTCCCCAAACTTGGAAATGATTTGGAGGATCCAGGAAGATAAGAATTGTAGGGATCTGGAAAGGGATCCCTGTTCTGAAACAAATCCATGGACCTCCCTTCATAAGTTAATATTATTATTATTGATGATAATCTAAATTACTTAAAAAGTTAATGATCAGAAGTTGTATATATGATGTACATAGGCACAACTCATTTCTCTCACTCTCCTTACATTCCCTAATGGTGATGGTACAGTTTTTCCTTAATTATTTTCTCATTGACAATTTCTCTTCTCCATCCCCATGCCTATTGTTCTGACTGAATTTGTATTACATACCTAGAGATCCTTTGTTATTTTCTTCTTTTTTAAGTTTTTATTTGGTTTTGAAACAATAAATAAATCAATTATAAAACAAACAAATAACTATTTGCATAGGTCAACAGGTGATCAGTACATCAAAGTTATACATCAACAACAATTAATATTTTTCAAACAAGTCTTTAAGTTTAAGCCAATATTTATATGACTGTGTAATATTAGAAGTTCTCATTTTTATAGTGTGCAATTCACTACTGTAAACAATTTTTGCCATACTAATGAATTCAACACTAGAGGGGGTGACTTTACTTTTCCAGTTTTTAGTAATTACTTTTCTGGTTGTAGAATAATAGACCAAAGAAGAGGCACTTGGGTTTTAGAAATTATCTCAGGAATCAGAGCACTACATAAAATTAAAGATTTAGAAATAATATATCTGTCTGACCATAGAGTTTGAATAAAGTTATTAATTTCCTTCCAAAAAAGGGGAGATGACTTCACATTTATATACCATATGTGTCCAATCAGCTATTATTTCAGAATCACATCTTCAGCATTTAATTCTATTTGATTTATACTTACTTGTAATTTTGTTAGGAGTAACAAAAGCTCTGTGTAAAAAATTACCAAGAGAAATTTTTCCAGTATAATGAAGACGTAGTTTTATCTGTAGATTTTAATATTAATTTCTTGTATTTTCAGAGGAGCATTCATTGTTAATCTTTGAGGAGTAGTTCCAATAGGAATTGTCTAAATATCTGAAATCTAACTTAAGAATTTTATAAATTTGTACTAAATATGATTTATTTCTCATTGCATTATTATGATATTTATTAAGAATTACAGTAATTTGAGGGACACTTTCTTATCTAGGTTAAATATCTTATTTACCTCTATGATCACCTTTAAATATTTGTAAAATTAACCAATTTTCAGAATCTTGATTATATTTGGGCCTTAATTTTTCAATGGTATATATATATATATATATATATATATATATATATATATATATATATATACACACACACACACACACAGTGGATATAAAATGTTTACAGACCCCTGTTAAAATGCCAGGTTTTGTGATATAAAAAAACAAGATCACAATAAATCATTTCAAAACTTTTCCCACCTTTAATGTGACCTAGAACCTGTACAATTCAATTGAAAAACAAACAAATATGTTAGCGGAAAATATAAAAAATATAAACACTTACAATATGCTGGTTGCATAAATGTTCACATCCTTAAACTAATACTTTGTTGCATGTGCACACCCTTAAACTAATACTTTGTTGAAACAACTTTTGATTTAATTACAGCATTCAGTCTTCTTGGGTATACACCTGCCATCAATTAAAGAGATTCTGATTAACCCCAAATAGAGTTCAGCTGTCATAGTAGGATTTTCCTGACATTTACTCAGTTGCCTGCTACAGCAAAAGCCATGATTCGCAGAGAGCTTACAAAGCATCAAAGGCATCTCATTTTTGAAAGGTATCAGTCAGGAGAAAGGTACAAAACATTTCCACAGCATTGCATATACCATGGAACACAGTGAAGACAATCATCAAAAAGTGGAGAAAATATGGGGCAACAGTGATGTTGCAATGAACTGGATGTCCCTCCAAAATTGACGAAAAGACAAGATGAACAATGATCAAGGAGGCTGCCAAGAGATCTACAGCAACACTGAAATAGCTGCAGAAATTTCTGGCAAGTACTGGTTGTGTACTACATGTGTTAATCTCCCATATTCTACATACATCCGGACTATGGGATAGGGTTGGAAGATGGAAGCCTTTTCTTACACAGAAAAACATCCAGGCCTTGCTAAAATTTGCAATACAATACATCAAGTCTCCCAAAAGCATGTGGGAAAATGTGTTATGGTCTGAGACCAAGGTTGAACTTCACAAAAAGAACACCATCCCCATGGTGAAGCATGGTGTGGCAGTATCATTCTTTGGGGTTGCTTTTCTTCAGCTGGAACTGGGGCTTTAGTCAAGGTGGAGGGAATTATAAACAGTTCCAAATATCAGTCACTTTTGACCCAAAACCTTCAGGCGTCTGCTAGAAAGATGAAGATGAAGAGGAATTTCACCTTTCAACATGACAATGACCCCAAGCATACATCCAACTCAACAAAAGAATGGCTTCAGCAAAAGAAAATTAAAGTTTTGGAATGGCCCAGCCAGACCCCAGACCTAAATCCAATAGAAAATATGTGGTGTGCCCTGAAGAGGGCTGTGCATAAGAGATGCCCAAGCAATCTGACAGATTTGAAGCACTTTTGCAAGTAAGAGTGGGCAAATATTGCCAAGTCAAGATGTGCCATACTGATAGACTCCTACCCAAGAAGACTGAATGCTGTAATTAAATCAAAAGGTGCTTCAACAAATTAGTAGTTTAAGGGTGTGCACACACAACAAAGTATTAGGTTAAGGGTGTGCACACTTATGCAACCAGCGTATTGTACATTTTTTATTTCTTATATTTTTTCTCCTAACAGATTTGTTTATTTTTCAATTGAATTGTACAGGTTATAGGTCATATTAAAGGTGGGAAACATTTTGAAATGATTTATTGTGGTCTCATTTTTATATCACAAAAGCCTGGCATTTTAACAGGGGTGTGTAAACTTTTTATAGCCACTGTGTGTGGATATATATATATATATATATATATATATATATATATATATATATCAGTACCATTTAAGAACTGATGTCAATGAATTATATTACCGTGTTGTTTAACTACTAGCATTTTGTTGAAGTTATGTGTTTCTAAGTAGTCATTTCAGTATGCAATTGGAAACAGAAAATATTAAGTCTTTAATACAATGGTTAGAATATGTTAACTTCTGGAAAGAGGGAATGATGTAATTTAAATAGGGAATTTGAGAAGAGGGTATAATACCATTTGTGCAAATAAAATCTTTTAATAACTAAATAAAACTATTAGATACATGTTTTATGAATGGTTGTGATATATTTATTTATTAATAATATTTCTTGATTTATTTGTTTCCATTTTGAATCATAAGATGAATTTATCTGCGACGCTATAACTTTTATAATTGTTGAAGTAGCATACAGTTGAAAATCAGGGAATCCTCTTCCACAATTACCCATCCTTTTCTGTGCCAATCAAGGGAATCTCTTGGTTTATTAGGATGGCAGAAAATTTAAGTAGAATATTATTTATCTTTTTCATCAATTTATTTTGGTGGAGATAGCACTAAAAATTGTAAGACAAACAATATTTTAAGGAGAATTACCATCTTAATAAGCATTAATGGTTCTTCTGTGGTAAAGAAGAATTTGTTCCAATTTGTGACTAAACTTAAATTTTTATCAATAACCTGCTGGAAGTTTGTTTGTATCATTTCTTTGCTATTAGGCATAATGGTTATACTAAGGTGTTTCATTTGATTGCTATTCCAATTGAAGTTAAAATATTTTTGTATGATTTTTTAATTTTTTTTACTAATTAATAATGTACTTGCTTTACTATGATAAAATCTGAAATGTAAGATTTCTTCAAAATGATTCATAGAGCTGATGGTTATACCAATATATCTCATTTGATTTCTATTCCAATTGAAGTTAAAATATTTTGTATGATTTTTTTTTTTAGTAATTAGTAATGTACTTGGTTTACTATGATTAAATCTGAAATTTAAGATTTCTTCAAACTGACTCCTAGAGCTAATTATATGTTTTAATGACTTTCCTGTATGTTCTATTGTTAGTAAAATATCAGCAAAGTTTTGAATCTTTAGTTTGAAATCTTCTTTTATTTTGATACCGTTAATGTTCTTATTGGGTCTAATACTATTAGCATAGGGCTCTCTATCTAATTCCAAAAGTAAAGGTGATAATGGGCAGCCTTCTTTTGTGCTTTTTTGTAATTTAAAGGGGTTAGAAAGAAAATAACCTATTTTATCATAAACACAAGAGTTATTGTATAACTTTGAAATTAATGCAGTTAGCTCATATGAGAAATTATACACTTTAAGTGATTTAAACAAGCACGACCAATTAGCTGAGTCAAAAGCCTTATCTAAGTCAAGACTAATAATAGAAAGTTATTTTTTATTTTTATTTGCATAGTCTGTTAATGTATGTATTCTTATTATATTATCATGTACCTGTCTATTTAAAATAAACCCAGTTTCATCATTATTAATTAGTTTAGGTATAAGTAGATTAATTATTTTAGCTAAAATGGACACAAACATCTTGTAGTCTACATTTAAAAGTGAAATGGGTCTGTATGATGAACACTTTTTAGGATTCTTATCTTGTTTTAAAATATATGGGAATATTTCTATGACAAAGGGGCTTGTTTTTATTTCTCTATAGACCTTGTCTAATATTTTAACTGCATCATCCAGTAGTATTTTTATATAGTTCTGGTATAAGGCCATCTAAGGCGGTGCCTTATTATTTTTAAATTTTTTATTTGATCTTTTATTTCTGTTAATGTGAAGGGTCTGGCAAGTGTTTTATTTGTTCACTTATTCATTTATTTATATTTTCCCTTAGAAAAATTTCAAATATATTGACATTATCTAGGCCATTTGTATTATTATTTATATTTTCATAAAATATTTAAAGCCCTTAAGAATACCTTTAATCCCCAGGATTCATGAACCTTGCGCCAGGTGCCAGCATAGCGTCGGCGTTATAAAGCCAAATATGGCCACCGAGCGATTCAGGTATGAAGCAATCCCACGTGCACTACCGGGCGCGGCGCCGCCCGGCGTATGTATGCTAATCACACTGTGTGCGGTATTGCACCATGCAAATGAAGGCAAATAGCAATTCACGAAGTGGGGCATGCGTAGCGTAAGGGCACGGCAATGTAAACCGAAAAAAACGGTTTACATTTACCCAAACATGACCAAGGAGTAACGGAAGGCTGTCAACGTCAGGTATCATACAGGTGCAATATGCCAAAGGCGAAAGGCACCGAGAATGTCCAAAGAAAACATGCACAAACAGTAAATAATGACAAAAATGTCATGTACGTAGAAACCACAGCAGAACCCCCGGATACGTGTACAGAAGGTGCAAAGCAATGAAATAATATGACAATGTCCTAAAAGAGCTGTATAATACACATCAGCTGTACAGCCACCACACACCATAGTATGTATGGAAAGCCCAACCCCAGCGCAAGGGTTGTCAAGGAGTGGTGGGAGTGTTCGGCACCGTGACCATGTATTAGCAGTCAATGCCATGCAAATGAGGCAGATAATAGTGAATCGCAAAGCTGGCGCCGGTGTAAGGATGGAGCAAACGGCGCAGCGGTACTACACCGAGGAGTGGCCTACACGAGATACATGTCAATCGCAGAGGGGTGTGCCACTGTAGGAGGAAGCATATTGGAGGCCAGCAAACCTGGGCTGTACAATGCACATCACAGCAGCAGGACCGGCGTGTGGGGAAATAGATGCGCTGAGAGTACATAATGCGCACACAGATGCATGTGCACGAGGATGACTATGTTCCCCAACACAGTCATGTGACGGCCTCCCCGTCAACAACCACGGATATAGGAAGGTAATGCGGAGAATATGAGGAAATGCGGAAGCAGTGTAATTGGAGCCGTAATGAGCAATCAACACCAATCAATCCAGGAAGGGCAAACGCGGCAGCCGACAACTCTGTATGCAGACTCCTGCATAACGGGAAAGGGGAGGCATATGAATGCAAAGATAGTAGGGGATGTAGTAGAGATGCAAAGAACAAAGAACCAAAATAGCACAGCCAAGTACAGAGGTAGCATAACTGCGGCTGCAGATAAAATGCATCATATGCCATGTGCCTGCAGGATGCAGTAATGTAAGATGCAAAGCTAAGCCAATGCAGGCAACTGTAATGTAACACTAAAGGCAATACCGTTGCAGTTGCAACCGTAAAACACCGAAAATAATCCATGGATACGGCTGCACAGACACACCCAATGACATCACCGGGTATACAGCACAACAGTATAAAGTGTGAATGCACACAACACACAGCGCGATTTCCCAAACGCCGCACCGTAGGGTGTAAACACACAGGGAACTTTTAATATGTATATGGTGGGTGCCGCCGTGGCCGTGATGCATAGGTATGTGGCAGAGACAGACGGAGTTGCGGAGGACGGTGCCGACAACTACTGTAGGCCTCACAGGAGAAGGAGAGTGTTCAGACCAAGGGTGACCTACCAGGGGCTGCAAGACCTGGAGATAGTAGAGCGCTACAGGGTGGACAGGGACACGTTACAGCAAATAGTGGAGCTGTGCCGGCCATGCCTGAGAACAAGAGACAACAGAGGGAGCCCATCCCAGTGGACACAAAGGTATGTGTGAGCTTGCGAATACTGGCTACAGGTACCTTTCAAAGGCCAACCGGGGATATAATGGGTATCTCACAGGCATCAGCATCTAGGGTACTACACCAGTTCCTGGATGCCATGTTACGACATGCCCATGAGTATATAAACTTCCCCAGATCTCAGGAGGAGTTGGCTAGCAATATGCCGCTTCCACCGTGTGGCACAATACCGGAGGTACTGGAGTACGATCGACTGTACGCACATATCTTTTTCATCAATTTATTTTGGTGGAGATAGCACTAAAATTGTAAGACAAACAATATTTTAAGGAGAATTACCATCTTAATAAGCATTAATGGTTCTTCTGTGGTAAAGAAGAATTTGTTCCAATTTGTGACTAAACTTAAATTTTATCAATAACCTGCTGGAGTTTGTTTGTATCATTTCTTTGCTATTAGGCATAATGGTTATACTAAGGTGTTTCATTTGATTGCTATTCCAATTGAAGTTAAAATATTTTTGTATGATTTTTAATTTTTTACTAATTAATAATGTACTTGCTTTACTATGATAAAATCTGAAATGTAAGATTTCTTCAAAATGATTCATAGAGCTGATGGTTATACCAATATATCTCATTTGATTTCTATTCCAATTGAAGTTAAAATATTTTGTATGATTTTTTTTTTTAGTAATTAGTAATGTACTTGGTTTACTATGATTAAATCTGAAATTTAAGATTTCTTCAAACTGACTCCTAGAGCTAATTATATGTTTTAATGACTTTCCTGTATGTTCTATTGTTAGTAAAATATCAGCAAAGTTTTGAATCTTTAGTTTGAAATCTTCTTTTATTTTGATACCGTTAATGTTCTTATTGGGTCTAATACTATTAGCATAGGGCTCTCTATCTAATTCCAAAAGTAAAGGTGATAATGGGCAGCCTTCTTTTGTGCTTTTTTGTAATTTAAAGGGTTAGAAAGAAAATAACCTATTTTATCATAAACACAAGAGTTATTGTATAACTTTGAAATTAATGCAGTTAGCTCATATGAGAAATTATACACTTTAAGTGATTTAAACAAGCACGACCAATTAGCTGAGTCAAAAGCCTTATCTAAGTCAAGACTAATAATAGAAAGTTATTTTTTATTTTTATTTGCATAGTCTGTTAATGTATGTATTCTTATTATATTATCATGTACCTGTCTATTTAAAATAAACCCAGTTTCATCATTATTAATTAGTTTAGGTATAAGTAGATTAATTATTTTAGCTAAAATGGACACAAACATCTTGTAGTCTACATTTAAAAGTGAAATGGGTCTGTATGATGAACACTTTTTAGGATTCTTATCTTGTTTTAAAATATATGGGAATATTTCTATGACAAAGGGGCTTGTTTTTATTTCTCTATAGACCTTGTCTAATATTTTAACTGCATCATCAGTAGTATTTTTATATAGTTCTGGTATAAGGCCATCTAAAGGCGGTGCCTTATTATTTTTAAATTTTTTATTTGATCTTTTATTTCTGTTAATGTGAAGGGTCTGGCAAGTGTTTTATTTGTTCACTTATTCATTTATTTATATTTTCCCTTAGAAAAATTTCAAATATATTGACATTATCTAGGCCATTTGTATTATTATTTATATTTTCATAAAATATTTAAAGCCCTTAAGAATACCTTTAATCCCAGGATTCATGAACCTTCGCCAGGTGCCAGCATAGCGTCGGCGTTATAAAAGCCAAATATGGCCGAGCGATTCAGGTATGAAGCAATCCCGTGCACTACCGGCGTCGCGCCCGGTCTCTCGCCGCCCGGCGTATGTATGCTAATCACACTGTGTGCGGTATTGCACCATGCAAATGAAGGCAAATAGCAATTCACGAAGTGGGGCATGCGTAAGCGTAAGAGACGCGGCAATGTAAACCCGAAAAAAGCGGTTTACATTTACCCAAACATGACCAAGGAGTAGCGGAAGGCTGTCAACGTCAGGTATCATACAGGTGCAATATGCCAAAGGCGAAGGCACCGAGAATGTCCAAAGAAAACATGCACAAACAGTAAATAATGACAAAAATGTCGTATGCGTAGAAACCACAGCAGAACCCCGGATACGTGTACAGAAGGTGCAAAGCAATGAAATAATATGACAATGTCCTAAAAGAGCTGTATAATACACATCAGCTGTACAGCCACCACACACCATAGTATGTATGGAAAGCCAACCCCAGCGCAAGGGTTGTCAAGGGAGTGGTGGGAGTGTTCGCACCGTGACCATGTATTAGCAGTCAATGCCATGCAAATGAGGCAGATAATAGTGAATCGCAAAGCTGGCCGATTGTAAGGATGGAGCAAGCGGCAGCGGTACTACACCGAGGAGTGGCCTACACGAGATACATGTCAATCGCAGAGGGTGTGCCACTGTAGGAGGAAGCATATTGGAGGCCAGCAAACCTGGGCTGTACAATGCACATCACAGCAGCAGGACGGCGTGTGGGGAAATAGATGCGCTGAGAGTACATAATGCACAGATGCATGTGCGAGGATGACTATGTTCCCAACACAGTCATGTGACGGCCTCCCGTCAACAACCACGGATATAGGAAGGTAATGCGGAGAATATGAAATCACGGAAGCAGTGTAATTGGAGCCGTAATGAGCAATCAACACCAATCAATCCAGGAAGGGCAAAGCGGCGGCGGCCGACAACTCTGTATGCAGACTCCTGCATAGCGGGAAAAGGGAGGCATATGAATGCAAAGATAGTAGGGGATGTAGTAGAGATGCAAAGAACAAAGAACCAAAATAGCACAGCCAAGTACAGAGGTAGCATAACTGCGGCTGCAGATAAAATGCATCATATGCCATGTGCCTGCAGGATGCAGTAATGTAAGATGCAAAGCTAAGCCAATGCAGGCAACTGTAATGTAACACTAAAGGCAATACCGTTGCAGTTGCAACCGTAAAACACCGAAAATAATCCATGGATACGGCTGCAGACACACCCAATGACATCACGGGTATACAGCACAACAGTATAAAGTGTGAATGCACACAACACACAGCGATTTCCCAAGCGCCGCACCGTAGGAATGTAAACACACGGGAACTTTAATATGTATATGGTGGGTGCCGCCGTGGCCGTGATGCATAGGTATGTGGCAGAGACAGACGGAGTTGCGGAGGGCGGTGCCGACAACTACTGTAGGCCTCACAGGAGAAGGAGAGTGTTCAGACCAAGGGTGACCTACCAGGGGCTGCAAGACCTGGAGATAGTAGAGCGCTACAGGGTGGACAGGGACCGCGTTACAGCAAATAGTGGAGCTGTGCGGCCATGCCTGAGAACAAGAGACAACAGAGGGCCATCCCAGTGGACACAAAGGTATGTGTGAGCTTGCGAATACTGGCTACAGGTACCTTTCAAGGCCAACCGGGGGATATAATGGGTATCTCACAGGCATCAGCATCTAGGGTACTACACCAGTTCCTGGATGCCATGTTATGACATGCCCATGAGTATATAAACTTCCCCAGATCTCAGGAGGAGTTGGCTAGCAATATGCGCCGCTTCCACCGTGTGGCACAATACCGGAGGTACTGGGTACGATCGACTGTACGCACATAGAAATCAAGTCACCGCCCGGGGAGCAGGGTACACGCTACATAAACCGCAAGGGATACCCCTCCATCAATTGCCAGGTCATGTGCAATGCGCAGGGCATTATCATGGATGTGTGTGCTGGCAGCCCTGGAAGCTTCCACGACTCCCATATCTGGCATGCCTCACAGCTGTATCAGGTATTCGCCAGGGGGGACATCACACAAGGTCACCTTATGGGGGATGCTGGCTATGCACTGATGACACCCATCAGAAATGCACACACACACATGCAAGAACGCCATAATGAGGCACACGCACAAACCAGAATAATCATAGAGCATGTGTTTGGGATTTTGAAATCACGGTTCCGGTGCTTGGATACATCCGGTGGAGCCTTGCAGTACTCTCCAGGAACATGTGCCCACATATTCATAGTATGTTGTATGCTACACAATATGATTCTGCGGAAACAGCTGCTGCAGGGACATAATGGTGTAGGGCCACCAAGCCTGCCACAACTGCCAAGGCAAGCACAGGCACAGGGCGTTCAGCGCCATGAACACGCTGTGCCAGCCCCAGTAGGTAGACGGAGGCTTACCCAATATGCCTACGCCCTGGCAAAGAGAGCGCGATAGCACATACTTTGACAGTGTAGGCCCCATGGACTGACACCTCCTTACCTGCACACACAGTGAAATGGACGCCACACAAACATGTCCGCCCGTAATGTGTACCATATGGCGGACCTATGTGTGACTCCAACAAAGGCACGCCCAAACACTGCACCCAATAGCCAGCAGAGCATGGAACGCCAACACCTCACCGTGCGCCCGGTTCTACAGCACCGCGGCGAGCCGTATGCTGCCACTATCGCCGCCAAGTCGACCACATATGTACTTATGTGCATACACAGATCTGGAAATAGATATCAGTACACATGTAGAAATATATGCGCATACACAGATATAAAGTACAACAGGGTAATATGGAACCCAGAGATGCAAGTTCACAGATAAGTAAGGCCAGAAATCTCCACATAGTAAACATAGTGACCGACAACCCGATCATCTGGGAGGGTGGGCAGAGCAGGTAATGCCAGCCATGGAAATGTCAACCTGCATCAATACATATCCGTGTCGGGATGATCACCAGTCCACGGTACAGTAGCGGGATAATGCGTGTCATATCCATAGGATATGAGTGTGGAGATACTGCGCCGCCCGCCGGCGATCGAACGTAGGTATTGTGTTCAACCGTCGGTCTGGCGGCAAGCATACCAGTGAAGTGTCGTCATTATGAGGCGTACCTCATTTGGGGTGTAAAACAGTTCATGTTCCTCGCAGTTCCTCAAAGTTCCACATTGAAAATGTCTGTCAAACATCCATTGTTAGGAATGTATTTAAATGACATCCTGGTAAATAGAAATTAATCATAGTAATTCATTAAAGGTTCTTCACTGTAAGTAAATCAGCATATTTTAATCATCCTATGACCTACTTAGCTGAAGTTGTTACTATGCCATTAGTATGTGTTCCACATTATGCCCATTTGTTCCACATTACTTATGTGTGTGTTCCTCATTTTGGAAATAGAAGGTTGAGAGCCATGGCGGCAATATGTGTATGTGTGAGGTGAGGTTGTCGTGTGTTCCGCTGTGTGTGTGTGTAATGTGTGTGCCACTGTAAAATGTGTATGTAGGTGACATGTCACAGGCAGAGTGTAATAACATGCGTAGGCATACAGTACAGGAACCATAGGCGTATGTACAGCAGTACCCACAAAGTAGTACTGACATCTCCTCAGTGGCTATCTTGTGGCGTGGCGGCGTAAAAGCGATGCAAAGCGGAAATGTCCCAGAATGTACCACAGGGCCATAGCCAACAGGAGATGCAAAGGGCGCATGTACAAACCATGACCGGTATGTATGGCAGCCATAAGGTAGACTCAACCACGATCGTCGGCAGCGTTACACAGCATCAGGCATGTGCGGCGAAATCACGAATGTGCTATCCGGCACCGATCGTGAACACTTACGGTCCGTAAATACCGCTGTGTGTTCCACGACCGTTAAGTAAACAAGCGGCACCACGAATGGGAGGCTACGGTAGCATACAGGCCGTCCCAAGTATAGGACCACAATCACCGTAACTATCAGTGACAAAATGCCAATGGATAGTAGGCACGGACGAACATCCGCAGATATATAACCGATGTGAAGGAGGAATACGTGCAGGAAGCACACATGCAGGCGATACCGACACCACACAACATCAACAAAACAAACATTCCCAGAACAACAGACAGGTAACCTGCAGCTCCCCAAGCAGGGATGGAGCACACACACAAGCATATCTTGTATGTATAAATGCAAGACCCACACTCCGTACCCATCACCCACATCCGCAGATATACCCCATCACACATATCAAAGGGATAACAGCTAAAACCGTAGCAAAAACATACAGGCAGTCAATGACAGCGGCATACCCGCAACAAGCCGCGTGGGAAACACTAGCAGCAGCTGATGCATCCTTGCATCCGTTGTGTACAGGAATATAACAGCTATGTTACACATCTGAATGCACAACGCCATCGACAGACGCCACCAGGACACGGAGACCCACATGTCGAACAGAATACCATACCCAACACACACAATCCATGGCTAACACCACAGCGAAATGTACCTGACACCACACATAGCGGATGCAGTCACACAAACATGATACAATACATACCATCCCCACGAAGGTATTGCAAATAACCAACGACCCACGAGGAATGAACCATGGCCTAGTGCCGGCCAGCGTAAGCGTCTGAATGGAGGATCACGGTGATATCGCATAAGTACACACCGAGGAACAGCTATTGGCGTGATGAACCCACATGCCTCAGGTGACGGCGAATATAAGGAAGACTCCTGGATATTCAAACCGTATGTTCATACCGAACAAATACCGAATACAAAAGAAGGAGTAGCAAGTACTGGCGAATACAGAACCAAAGGCGGAAGGTATGTCGAACCCACGAGATGTACTGTTGTGTAGCATGATCATTATGTGAATCTGTACAGTATGTGAACGGTGTGTGTAGGTAAAGATACCTGTCCATCAGGCAGAGAGTGGTGAAAGTTGGTTATGTAATGCTAAGCCACGCAGCATACCAACGACTGTGGACAACGTGTGCACAGCAGTGGGACAACATGTACACACCCGGGATAACCCCAGGTTAGGCTTGCCACCTTTTCAAATGGCCAAAGTGGGACATTTTGGGACACACATCAGATGTTACAGGTGGACACATACCCATGGTCAGTACAAAGGGTAGAACTTTACTCTTTTGCCTAAATAAAAGCGTAGTCTTGTAGCAGTTTAGTTGCTTATTGTGTTTCTTGTAACATGTAGGAATTTTACATACATAAATAACTATGTTATGCAACTCTTACATAAAAAATGGGACATAATTATGTCCTACAATCTCAGGACATTTGCCATTTGTAATATGTTTTGTCAGGACACAACTGCCCTTGCAAAGTGGGACAGGTGGTAACCCTACCCCAGGTCCGCCATAGGGATTTCAAACACAGAACAATGCCACCACCCACGCTGATGCTGGCAGTGGATATCCAACAATGAAGTGCTACAGCAGGGGATAGGACATGTATGTATAGTGTCACAGCACACATGTGCATGGGCATATACCGTCGATGTCATCAGAATGTCGCCGGCGTGCACGTATCCCACGCAGTAGGGGTGACTATGTCAATTATGTGTAATGCAAAGCTGTCATGATGGATATGTTCAGAAATCATAGACAGTATCACAGGCATAGCATGCATGATGGAGGGATGGCCTAATGTTATGTACATAAACAAGATATGTATGGCCTGCACATATGGGACAATGTAGTAGCAGAATAGGTACCCGAAATGGAGGAAACAGCAAGTAACCATGTCCAAACGTTCCATAGCAGGTCCAATGTGTGCCACAATGATGTCGAGCAGGGGCGTGTGTAAACACATGTGCAATGTACACAGTACTGACACCCCCATGGTAGTGTCCACTGAGCGGCAGAAGTGGATGTCAACTGTATGTCTATACAGTGCGTCCGCTGTGGTGGTACCATGGGTCTGTGTCACCCTACCAGCAAAGGGAGCTATGACATGAGTAGTGACACAGTGTGCGCCTGTGGGATGTGGACAGGACCTATGTCCCACAGCGGTGTGTGTCCAGTCTGTGGATGTCACACAGACGCCGGGCTGAGCAATGTGGCATGTGTGCACACATGCAGGACTGCTCCTCCCACCCTGCCCACTGCAAGCGCCATGTAGGAGTACGACATGGATCAGTACAGTGGGGAACATGGCCCATGGCAGAGTAGATTACAGCCCTGTGTTAGTGGTATGCAGGTGAGTACAGATGTGTTACATGACTGTCATTTGCATATGTAAACTGTCTGAGCCGGGTAGAGATCACAGCATGACTATACTGAGACATGTAGCGTTGTATCCATTGTGTAAGGTACACCACACATGTGTTATTGTAACACTGCCCGCGTGTACATGTGTGTATGGCACAGGTACAAGGGCACCCAAGGTATCAGCTAGACATACGGTCCAGAAATCGTGGTCCTGCACATGTGTACCACGCCATGGTGGAATATGGCAACCACAGCACCATGTGGGGCATGTGTGTGTACATCAACCATGTACAACGTGATATGCCTGTATAGGGACAGTATCCATGTGATACACACCGCATGACTGTCAGTATGCAAAGGTGATGTGTATGCACTATGTGTGATGTAACTGATGCAATGATATCTACATGATATATCTGCCACACTGACACCTGTATGGTTGTTAGCAATATGAGTAGGATGAGCTAGAATGCTACCAGGTATGTAGATGTGGTATATGTAGGCATGGACAATACTGTGTGACAGCAGGTAGTGTATGTATGCAAATACTGAGCATGAGGGTCCACATGTCTGAGGACTGTGCAATGTCTGCGTCCCTGACTTGTTGTAGTTAGCATGATATGCCTGCACCACTGTGTGACCTGTACAGGAGGCACATGGCGTAACATCGAGACATAGAGATGCGATGTGATGCTGGATGTGTACATTGGCAATAGCATAAAGTGGAATGGCTGAAGGGCAAAGCGGATCATGTCTGATGTGATACCCTCTGTACCACCCCAACCACCCATGCAATAGTATGACAGGTGGCCAGCATGGGATGTGGTGTGCTGTGGCGCACATAAGCCCAACAAGGGTGCCAGTAAAGGCATGCAGGTAGTCAATGAGTGTGTGAAGCATGTATGTCAAGATGTGGCCCAGTGCCATACTGAATGGCCCAGTCATGGGTGTACAAATGCAGCCCCATACATGCAATGCAGTACCACCCATGTGTAGTGTGATAGATGTGGTAGTGTGGTGGTCAGGGTACACAACGTACATGAATGGGCTAGCAGTCAATGCAGTGTGCTGCTGCAGAGACATGTAACAGCCAGGTTGGCGGGATACAACAACTATGGCGATTGGAGGTGACATTGGGACTGTGTTCCCGGACATAACATGTGCATGGCAGTACTATGTATGTGTCCACAGGGTTAATACAATGTACAGCCAAGGATTGGAACCCTGTAGTGAGTGAGAGTGTGTATTGTTGGTAGGTACCCCATTGGCAGGCACGATTGCCAGCAATATCTGTGTTGGCAATGCCTGCATGACTGTGGTATGCTGCATTGAATGTGGATGTAGTCAAACAGCAGAGACATACCACCACACTGCGTGAGGGCCCACACTGCAATGTCTGGCAGTCATGTGTAGGTAGCTAGCTGTGGAGTATGTCATGCACCATGAGGACACACCATGACTGTCAAGTGACACACCACACACAGGTGAACATAACTACGTGCAACAGCCTGCACATGTGCCCATACAGCACGTGTGCATGGAACAGGAATACCACTGTGGCGTCTGTGAAAAGGCCAGTACCACCATGTCTCTGTGTGGAATAGCATGGTCCCTACCAGTGTGTAAATGTAGCAGAAGTGCACTGTGATCAGTGTTGGCATAGGCACGTAGACTGTCCATCGTACGGGGTGCCATGCCATCAACTACCTCTGTCAGTGGATGTCAGTAATACCGGCTGTAGAGTGTATGTACCATGCATGCTGCTATGGTTGTGTGTTTAGGGTGTGGCTAGCAGGGATGAGAAGCATGGATGTTCAGCAAACAGAGGGGATGTGTGTAGGCCTAGCACACAGACACATGGAGGTTTGGTGCATGCGAGGTAGTGTAGGTATGGTATGTGTCGTGTAATGTGTCACCCAGCTATGCGTACTGCATGGCCAAGCATGTGTGGGTACATGGGAGTCCATACTAGGGAAGGCGTGTTGCTGTCAATACATAGCAGTAGCAACTGTCCCTGGTGCAATGTACAGTATGCCAACACGACCAGCATGTAACCTGTGGTGTACAGTGTATTCACTGTCGCGTGTCACAATGTCGCGTGCGATCCACGAACATGGGTATCTGAACATGGATTACCTATGATGCAATGTGTCTTGGGAATATACAGTATGTGTGTAAATCACTGTGTGGTGTGGGAACTACCCACCCGTGTGTGTTACAGTCCAGGTATGTGCCTGGGAGGTATGATCTGTGTACAATCTGGACTGGCAGGTGTGCCGTGTAGGGCATGGAGGCAGGTCCCAGGCACTGCAGATAAATTACATGTGTGCTGTACTGTGTGTGCAGTGCTTGTGTACAGCACAGTGGAGGGTGTAAGCATTGTCACACATCACTGCATGCTGTGCCTACCTGTGACAGCCCTGCCAGAGACAGACATGTGACACCACTGCACAGGCAGCATAGCATGTGAAGATGTACATGTGGGCTGCACACCTTAGGCAGATGTCCACAGGTCATGTGTGCCACGGTAGTGTGGTTGAACACGACTATCAGATTGGACAAACAGCACATGCCTGCATAACTACAGTATGACCATAGTCAACAGTCCCAGTGACAGAGTAGGCCAATGTACACTATCCCTGCGTGCAGACCACTGGCTACTGGACACCTGGCTAGACACACACCTGGAGGGTTAATTCACCATTGAGCCATCACATGTCCCAGTCCATGTGGGCCGTACAATGTCATCACAGGGTGGTCACAATAGCAGGTGGCAAGGCAGACACGGTGTACCAGGTGATGTGTCATGTGTGCATATGTCGACTAGCACAGCCGTTCACATGTCTGCAACATACTGGTACACGATGTATACTGTTACATGATGTATGGAACTGCACTGTCACCCACTACAGGGCCATCTGACACAGGTGTGTTGTGACAGGTGTAACCCATGTTTGCACAGGATACACACGCTGTTGTAGGCAGCCATGCTGGTGGCTACCAGTGATATATGCAGTGGTCATACAGACATACCGTACACAGTGTTCATGCAGGAATGTCCATTGTATTGGGACGATGTGCTGCTATGTGAATGTAGGTGTGTGTTGTGAATGTTACACATCCAGAAGACACCATCTGGTGCAGTCATGGTTGTCAACACCAGTACACACATCCACAGCAGTCAGAATCCAGTCCTGACAATGTGTGTCAGTCACCCTCGTACTGTGTGACATATGTGCACATGGCGGAACACCTCCCACTGTCATCTAAGCTGGCTACATGATGGCTGGAATGTGCTGTAGAAATGTACAATGCTGGTAGCCCAATGAAGTACCTGGAATCAGACACAGTACGCTATGTCAGCCATGTAAACCATGCACAACAGACACAAACAATGCATTGACACATGGAACATGTGCACATGACAACCCCCAATGAGATATGTTGCACATATTGATGTACAATTGTCATCTATGGCCATAGCATGGATGCAGACACACATACTCCACAGGTAGTACCATGTGATGTAGGTAGGGGGGCATTGCTCGTGTACATGTCACAGTAGCTGTACACACACATGTCCTGCATAGCCGTCATGTAGGGGTAGCTGTGGTATGTGACTACTGGACATGCCCGTACAAATGACCATGTCCCACAGGAGATGTGTTATGTGTGTACCACATGTGGCGATGCTGACAACAAGCTGTGATGTGTACGGCTGCCGGTGTACCTGTGTGACATTGTCTGTGATGGGTGCAAAGGCATATAGTATCGTATTGCATGCCCACAAGCCCCACATAGGTCCATAGCCTGAACATACAATACAAGGAGTGTGTGGGATGATAGCAACCCACAGGAGGAGATGGGTATGGGCGGCAGGCCACAACCACATGTGTGTGTTCGGTGTTCACGGCCCCCCCACATGAGCATCTGAGAGGCTAGTGTTACAGCTGTACAGGGTTGCATGCATATATGTTCAGCAACATCCCTGTGTGTCCCACCACTGGCCCGTGGACAAGATGGACACCAACCAAATGTGCAGATATGACATGTGCACAGCACATCACAGATGCCTACTGTAGAACAGGCTTACCGTGTAGACATGTGCACAGTAGGTCTGTGCCAGCTGCAGTCAAACATGTAATGTGCCGAACCACACCAATAGTCCAGGCCATGCCACAGATGGACGTGCATGCATCTGTGTATGTATGGCTGTGAATGTCTCCGGCATAGCAATATAGCTGTGTCACCGTTGTGAACAACAATATGAATGTGTCATATGTGTGAGGGGTGCGTCATACGCATATGGTCTGATCGACGATACCATCAGTGACCCTGCTATGTGAACATCCCTGTCCCCATACATAGATACCTATGCTGTGCCCAACACCACATTCACAGAGGGAGGGATGGCGGTGTGTAGTGCAGCAGCAGACATGGGGGTGGCAGCAGGCACTGGATGTACACATATGTGGTACCCACATCAGTGCAGGCAACCATCCATGTGCACGGGATAGCGGTGTGTGTCCACATACAGCACTGTGTTGATCAATATCCCAGCACATAGCACCTGCCAGGGTTACAGTGTATGCATGGATGTGTGATACCTGCATGCACCAGACACACCCTCAGCAAGCAGCGTGCAGCAGACCTCGCTCGAGGCCAGTGTCCACACCATGGCGATAGACATGTTGAATGTCCATATACACATAGCACTGACATATGGAATGGACAGCCACCCTGCCAATATCGTAAACCCCCAGGTGGATCACAACCCAGTGCCATGTATGTGGCATACCCTGCCATACCATGCAGACCTGCCCAGCAAGGCTGCATGAGCTATCCTGATCCTACATGGTGCAATGGACAAAAGGCACTCTCACTATCAACCATACACAGCAGTAATGTGGCGGTGATGCACCCTGTGGTGTCACAGGTGCTGTGTGATGCTTTGGACAATGTGTGTGTGTACATGCTATGCATGGCCTGTCCTGCTAATGTGTCATGGTTACACATTGCCCTATGTCTATCACATGTGCAACACAGGTGAGCTGTGGCAAGTTGTCCAACACCCGTACAGTGCTGTGTGGATGTACATGGCACAACACATGCATGTGCAGGTGTCCATGTGTATGTGTACAGTGCCACTGCTGCCGTTCACAATGGCTACAGACGTGATGTGTACTGACATATACACAGCGTCCAGGAGAACAGCAGCACCGGCGTCACATGGGGACCTATGCCAGTGATATGGACACAGGTGCAGCCAGGTACACATGTCCACAGCTGGCTAACATCTACATGGTGCGTGTACAGTGTGATGGGGTGGCAAACAGATATGATGTGACACACACTGCTCAATGGTGTGAAGCCAACACATCGGCTGTGTCACTGCCGATGCCTTTCACAGATTACTGTGCAGATGTCGTACTTGTCATAGCAATGTATCTCCAACAGTATGCCAGCACAGCAGTGTAAATGTGACCTGCCACCATCATTATGTCTTACAGATAATGCCCCTATCTCGCCTTCGTGCATTCAGTCGACAGGAGGAGGAGGTGATCATACCATACCTCCATACCAATCATGACATGTTATTTAGTCATGTGCCACAGCAGGCACAGGAGCGACAGGAGATGTGGGAGGAGATGTGCAGGAGGGTGAACAGCCTGGGCGGATACAACCGCACTTATCAGCAGATCCGCAGGCACTGCACAGACCTGATCCGGCATGCAAGACAGCGTGCGCTGCAATCGCCAGACAACAGCGTGGGACAGGTGGTGGGCCACCAACCCAGCCCCACTCACAGCCACGGAGGGCTCCTGGCCAGTCTGGGGACACCCGCGGAACAACAGCAGAAACCCATCGTCCATCGTGGAGGTGGGTGTCTCCCGAACTATGAGCTTGGAGCTGCATGGTAAGTCAGGGTTGCATGTTTGTATGATAAGTGGCGTGGGGTGGGTGTCATAGTACAACACATAATATAGCCATACATGCCAGGTATATGGCCACACAAGGCGCATACTACAGTATGCTATGTTGTGTTAGCAGACATGTGCATAGCACATGCTAACTCACAGATGCATGATGTGACATGCACACTGCTGACTGTGGCGATAGTAATGGATAATGTGTATACCTCTGTGTCATCCCTTTACAGATGCGTCTGGCATGTCGCAAACACAAGGGTCTGTTGCAGGTAAGTCTGTTGCTAGTCAAAGGCATGATATGGTGTATTGATATTCCCCATGTGTCCAGGCATGACATGCACACCTGTGTGTGCCCCAGTCCGATATACAGGTTGCACCACCTGACACACACCACCCATGTACAGTAGATCGACCGTTAGCGTAGAGTGGCATGACACCACCACGACCTATTGGTGTGTTACGTGCATTCAGCTATGCATACAATGGTGTAGGTGTTCCACAATGGCTGCATGTGTAGTATGCATCAGTATGCCTCTGCAGTATGCACACAGTACCACATAGTGAGCTGTGATCTTGCCAGAGCACAGGTGTTACCAATGTGACCTATGCCCCTGCATCGGGTGCACACGTTGTGACATGGCACATGCCATGTCCCATGCACGTGGATGTCTGGCTGCAACAGTGTCACACCATGACATGACCTATGCAAGACATAGCAGACATCCACACTGTCTGCATATCTGTAGGGAATGTGACACCTTACACTAGTATGGTTGTATGTCACATGGGCCACCACAGGGCCATGTGCATGATGTCCACCACACACAATTGTCAATGACCCAGACAGACAAGGCTATGGTCAATACCTACAGGCATGTTGCCACACAGTACATCCACAGTGGGTAGTCACCGTTGCACCCTGTACACACATAGTGGGCTCATCACTGTAGTGGCCCCCCTGGACATCCGATGTACTACACCACTGACATGGAATGCCTCTCCACAGCTACTACAGGTGCCTCCAATATCCACCACATATGTGCTGCTGAGCGGATGAACTGACGTACAGACATGGCAATGTAATGCGTCCAGGTCACGCATCACACAGAAACATAACTGTGTCCTGCTACTGTGCAGTGGCACAGTGCCCGCACTCCACACTGTACAGCTATGTACACAGCTCACAACAACCGCACCTGCACAGACATCCCTGTTACCCATACATTGTATCTGTAGACTGTACACATAACACTGCACCATGACAGCCATTGTGATGTGCTGCATGCAGTGGGACACCATCGTCACATGTCCACATGATACCACACATGTATCGCGGTGTACATGACATAGTGTCGGCAGACATGTGTACTGTCAACACACCCGTGGCCACGGTGTATCCGCAGCGATGCATGCAAACTACCATGAATGTGTGTACTGCATGCCTACTAAAAGACACCTGCCTGTTGTACTGTTCCCACCAGGGCAGTGTGCATACTGCCACTAGGAATGTCTGGTCTACATTCACTGGTCTGTGGTGTGTGAATGCTGCATGCCACCTGCATTATCACATGCATGATGTCTGTGTGTGTGTGTGTGTGTGTGTGTGTGTGTGTGTGTGTGTGTGTGTGTGTGTGTGTGTGTGTGTGTGTGTGTGTGTGTGTGTGTGTATTGTAACTGACGGTATGCCTTTGTATTGACAGGTGCTGTAGGTGAGTTCCCCTCCTGCGGTCCAGCTGATGCTAGTGTCCCCACAGATACTAGTGGTGATGACCATGTGCATGAGGCACAGGCAGGGTCGTCACAGGCACACACTGTGCCATTGGATAACATCATACTTACGTCCCCTTCATCCCTGAACACGGTTCGGATGCCGACACATACCCCAACACCGTTGCCCATAGATGACGGTCAGTCAGCGTCTGTTGGCACCGAGCAGGAATGTGTGCTGGCTGCAGAAGGTGTGGGTACACACGATGTTGCCAGTGTAATGACTGGTGCAGTGCCATGCAGGCATGTGGCAGGTGCTGCTCGTAGGGGGAGCACCGCTAGACATACACCTGCCGTACAGGGTGCAGCAGCTGGTATAACCAGGCATGTTCCAGACTGTAATGGCGGCGCAGCGCGTGCGAGCGGCAGAACCAGGAAGGGCAGAGGCTGCAGAGGTCTGCAATCCGTTCCTTGAATGACAACATCCAGGCATTGGCGAATGCCCAACAGCATCTTGCCGATGTTCTGGATGGGAGATTGGGTGAGATGGCTGGTATCCTCGACCGAGGCATGGCCATCCTTGGCGTGGGCTGTCCGTGCAGGAACACCAGGTAGGGGTGAGGCATAGGGCGCGTGGGCGTGAGCCAGCAACACCACTTGGTGCAGGTCAGCGTGTGCGTGCCACCTCCCATGCCCACCCACCCAGTGCTGGTAGCAGCAGCAGTGCAGCTGCTACTACACCGACCACACCAGGACAGAGCAGGCCGCGTGGGCGTGGCCCTGGGCGGCCGGCGTGGGCACGTTTCCAGCGGACATGTGACATCGGAGAGTGGACTGTCTGTACCTACACCGGTCGTGCCCATGCGACCCCAGGCAGGCGGGTCGCGTCGCGGCAGGCGGACACAGTGAGCGTAACACCTGCACTGTACAGTCTGGGGCTGCCAAGCATACCCGTGTAGGCATCACAGATGACTAAACTGTGTACACACAAACCCACACACAGCAAACACGACTGTAGGGCTCCACCACACCCACATGCAATGTACACAGTCATGCCCAGTCAATGCACAGGCCCTTACACACACATGATGTCATCCATTGGTACAGCCTATGCCTGTGGCACACATATCACCCTGTGCATATGATGAAGTCTCTGCCACATAACTGTGAGCTACACCATCAGTGCATGGTTATGCAAACATATTCTGATGCACAGGGTGGACAAGATAGTGAGAGGTGTATGTGATACCTGTGTCCACATAGTACGTGATGTGTATGTTGTGGTGTGTGTGTATGGCTGGTGACAGGTGTGTATGTGATGTGGGTTGTGCACTGACATCATGCAGCAGACATACCATGCAGGACAGGTGCAGCATTCATTGATCTGTGTACACAGTATGTGTGGTGGTTACATGTGTAGCACCATGTTGGTTCAGTTAACCCGTATGACAATGATGGTGTACTTGCATGTGCCTACTGGGAGCACTGTAATTAGTTCCCCAGCGTGATCGTGGGGTACCCTGAGCATGTCTGGCAACATCAGCATAGCACAGGTACCCTTTTCGGCATGGACCCCTACATAGGAACATAGGCACATGTACATAACAGGGTATGTGCCCTCGACATGTGTGGACCTAGCATGACTGTGTGTGGCTGCTAACACCCCTCAGGATGGGGATGCCACATCCATCAGTCCCCAGTCCCTCGTCCAGCACTGACACACAGATGATGCCTGGCGCATAACTATATCCACACATCCACACCTCATTATTACTCCTGGACGAAGGCAATCAGTGCCTTTCCTTCACATGGGCTGGCACTCCTCGTGTTGTAGGGGGTCTCCGGCCGTTGACCCTGTTCCCCCAGCACGTCACACTCATCTTTGTGGTGATGTGTGTGACAGTCGCTTCTGTGCCCGTGTTTGCCTGGAGCCTAGGAAGTGGAATATGCCCATGTCACCCAGGTCAGACATGGCCGTGTATGCCAGGCACAGATCACCACAGAGCAGATGTGCTGTGAAGGTTTACAGCGGAGTCCCCTTGGTCGTGCAGCTTGTGACACATGTCCTAGCACCGTCATCCCGCTGTGTAGCGTTTGCGGTCCTTCCGAGTGCTGCAGGCGTCAGGTTAGCTACAGGCCAGATGTGCCAATGCGCAGTCATTGCTCTGGTGTGTGATGTGTACAGGGGTACAATGAACACCCCTGATGTTGATCGATTCCTTCCAGACCAGGAGGCCACAGTGGAATGTCTTCACACCCACATTGCCATTGTGTGTGTTGACAGATGTTAACGACAGGTGTCGTAGCCATTTCCATGAACATGTCCACCATCTGGAATGGCTTACCACCTACATGTGACATTGGGCCGAACATGCCCTCCACACGGGGTGGGTCTGCCCCTTCTCTGGCATGTAGTAGCAGGCCATGGCTCTGGCACCAGTTATCCATGTCTATGACACCCTAGGTGGATGTCCGTGTCACATGGGGTGTTGGGTATGGTGGCGGTCGCGTAGTCATCTGCATACCTTGTCTGCCACAATCCCCCTATGATTGCATGCACATTGGAAGGTCGAATGCCATATGGCAGGGGGCCCAGGACTGAGCCCTGTGGGCCTCCACTGGAGACCAGATATGAGTGTGACAAGGCACCAGGAACACCAACCCTGTGTGGTGTGACCTCCAACCTTTCTGAGAAGCATCGGGTGACATATGTCCACACATGTATGCTGGCGAGCCTTTCCATGAGTCCCATGTGTAGTGTGCTCTGAGCGGCTCCCACCAGGTCATGGTACTGTGTGCAAACCCGTATCCCCATCAATGGCCTTGGTGACCACTCCAGACAGGGCGAGCAGGTTGGAGGCAGGATCCACCCTTGACTATGTTGTTGTGGGTATGTTCGGTATTGGCTGTACACGCTGTCTGTATCCATGGGCACCTGTATGGACCTCCCACAGCTTTGCAGACAAGGCTTGTCAAGCGGATAGGGTGTGGCTGTCTACAGTCCATAAGAGCACTACCCTGGCATAGTGGGACCACAGATGCCATATGCCATCCATTGGGGACATAGCCCATAGTAAGGCTAACATGACACAGTGGCGCATGTGTGGGCGAGGCCCTCAATGAGGATGGGTAGCACACAGCCAGGGACACCATCAGTGCCCATTGGTGCTGTGTCAACCGCCATAGAGATATGGGATCACTCCAGGCCATATGAGATGTTTGGGAGGCTACACTCTGGTGGGATGGATATGTCCACTCTTGGGGGGGGGTGGGATGTATGCATGGAACATGTCCGCTGGTTTGCAGACAATGTCTGTGGGTGCAGTGACCGTTGTACCATTCTGGACCATTTCCAGCCAAGTCTGTGTGCCCCCAACCATGTCCTTACCACAGTTAAGGAAGGCCCTATGGTTGTCTCATGTGCCCTCTGCAGTACCACTCCCACAAGCGGCCGTGGATGATTGTATGTGTGGCAGTATGGTGACGCCGGTATGAATGGGAGATGGTTTCCCTGGTATTGACATTGCTCTGTCATGTATTAGCTCCAACTGTTGATGTACAGCTAGTCAGTGGCTGGGGTCCACCACACCATGTGCCTACCTGTGGTGGACAAGGTCCTGATGTTATCATGTTTGCCTGTTGCAGACATGCATGTGGGTGCTCAGAGAATGCATTAGTTAGGCGGTTGCGGTCTGGCCTGGGTTCAACACTGGCATGGAGGACTTGTAGGGTACCACACGGTCATTATGATGTGTGTGGTTTGTTGTGAAGAGGTCATCACTTAGGTCCCCATGCGGTGTTGGTTACAGGATGTGGATGACCAGTGGATCCACTATACGGTCTGGCATCACCATTGAGGGCTGTACATCCTGTGTGGGGCATATCCTCACCATGTGTGATGGGCAGAACTGTCAGACATCCCCCCCTAGTATGTATGGTGCATGGCTGTTTAACAGTGGCCAGGTGTGAGAACACCTGTGACCGGTGGCGTAGTGTGTTGTGCCATGGCTGATGTTCCCAGTCTATGTATGGGTGGTTCATGTCACCCAGTACGGAGCTGTTGTGAGAGCATGCCCACTCACCAGTGTCCTCAGGACATCTGTGCAGGTAGCCTGTGTTTGGGAGGGTTGTCTGTAGCATGCAACAAACTGTAGGCCAGTCCTACACATGGTTAATTGCACCTAGATATTCCCCTCTGCAACGGCCATGTCTGTGGCATGTCCGGGTTGCTGTTGTGTGGCTGGACACACACGACGGTCCACATTCCGCCACCCATGCCGTCGCACCATGTGTATGCATGTCTGCTCTGTGCCGACTCTAAGTGTCTGAGCATGCCCAGTAGGCAGCTGTGTAGATAGACACACAGCACAGTGCACACCGCGGCCGACTGCAGTTATACCCTGGGTGCATGCCTGTATCCCCGCCAGCGGCCACGTCTGTGGCATGGCCAGGTTTCTGTTGTGTGGCTGGACACACACGACGGTCCACATTCCGCTACCCATGCCGTCGCACTATGTGTATGCATGTCTGCTCTGTGCCGAGTCTAAGTGTCTGAGCATGCCCAGTAGGCAGTGATGTACTGATCAGTAGTTACTTGGTATTCCCGACTGCAGCACTAACGTGTTACTGTACGGCGACCTTGGGATGGTAACAGGCTGCATGACTGCGCACTCTGACCTAACTCCCGATCAGGCGCATTGCCTCTGCAAATGATACCACCCACGTAGGGGTATGCGTCCTGACAGCGCTCTGCTCAGTAAACTCGGTAGCGCGTTCTGTAAATGCTTCGTACTGTAGTGTGTTCATGTAGATAGGCGTAGGTTCATCTCCCGTCCCTTCCGTGTGTGTGTGTGTGTGTGTGTGTGTGTGTGTGTGTGTGTGTCTCTGTGTGTGTGTGTTTCCAGCTGCCTCTGCGACTTAACATGCTTTTAGGTGCTCCGCAACACAAATCTTGGCTATTGCCAACTATTGTCTTGCGGGTGATGTCACCAGCCTACAAGTATGCCTCTGACAGCGCTCACTTCAGTAAACTCGGTAGCGCGTTCTGTAAATGCTTCATACTGTAGTAAGTTCATGTAGATAGGCGTAGGTTCGTGTCCCGTCCCTTCCGTGTGTGTGTGTGTGTGTGTGTTCCCAGCTGCCTCTGCGAATGAACATGCTTTTAGGCGGCTCCAACACATACCTTGGCTATTGCCAACTATTGTCTGGCGGGTGACGTCACCAGCCTACAAGTATGCCTCTGACATCGCTCTCTTCAGTAAACTCGGTAGCGTTCTGTAAATGCTTCATACTGTAGTAAGTTCATGTAGATAGGTGTAGGTTCGTCTCCCGTCCCTTCCGTGTGTGTGTGTGTTCCCAGCTGCCTCTGTGAATGAACATGCTTTTAGATGCTCCGCAACACATACCTTGGCTATTGCCAACTATTGTCTTGCGGGTGATGTCACCAGCCTACAAGTATGCCTCCGACAGCGCTCTGTTCAGTAAACTTGGTAGCGCGTTCTGTAAATGCTTCATACTGTAGTGAGTTCATGTAGATAGGCGTAAGTTCGTCTCCCGTCCCTTCCGTGTGTGTGTGTGTGTGTGTTTCCAGCTGCCTCTGCGAATGAACATGCTTTAAGACGCTCCGCAACACATACCTTGGCTATTGCCAACTATTGTTTTGCGGGTGACGTCACCAGCCTACAAGTATGCCTCTGACAGCGCTCACTTCAGTAAACTCGGTAGCGCGTTCTGTAAATGCTTCATACTGTAGTAAGTTCATGTAGATAGGCGTAGGTTCGTCTCCCGTCCCTTCCGTGTGTGTGTGTGTGTGTTTCCAGCTGCCTCTGTGAATGAACATGCTTTTAGGCGGCTCCACAACACATACCTTGGCTATTGCCAACTATTGTCTTGCGGGTGATGTCACCAGCCTACAAGTATGCCTCCGACAGCGCTCTGTTCAGTAAACTCGGTAGCGTGTTCTGTAAATGCTTCATACTGTAGTGAGTTCATGTAGATAGGCGTAAGTTTGTCTCCCGTCCCTTCCATGTGTGTGTGTGTGTGTGTGTTTCCAGCTGCCTCTGCGAATGAACATGCTTTAAGGCGGCTCCATAACACATACCTTGGCTATTGCCAACTATTGTTTTGCGGGTGACGTCACCAGCCTACAAGTATGCCTCTGACAGTGCTCACTTCAGTAAACTCGGTAGCGCGTTCTGTAAATGCTTCATACTGTAGTAAGTTCATGTAGATAGGCGTAGGTTCGTCTCCCGTCCCTTCCGTGTGTGTGTGTGTGTGTGTGTGTGTGTGTGTGTGTGTGTGTGTGTGTGTGTGTTTCCAGCTGCCTCTGCGAATGAACATGCTTTTAGGCGGCTCCAACACATACCTTGGCTATTGCCAAATATTGTCTTGGTGATGTCACCAGCCTACAAGTATGCCTCCGACAGCTCTGTTCAGTAAACTTCGGTAGCGTTCTGTAAATGCTTCATACTGTAGTGAGTTCATGTAGATAGGCGTAGGTTTGTCTCCCGTCCCTTCCGTGTGTGTGTGTGTTTCCGTTGCTTTCACAACTTCTTCTGAAAAAGCAAATTCTTAAACTGTTCACAATCAGCAATGTGATACTTAAAATCTTGTTAAGACTCACATTGTTGATTGTGAACATTCTTAGACTTTGCTTTTTCTGCAAACGTTAATGGAAACAATAAAGCGTTGCATGTTTTAATAAACTGTTTAAATGTTACGAAGACTTGTGTTGTGTCGAACTACGGGGACTATTCTTGCCGCAGGTTGCTGGTTTGTTTGTGTTTCATAGTACAATATCATGTAATCACGTGTGTTCATAGTATGCTTTCTGTGATGTTGACATGTGTGTGTTTAGTTAGCTTAGTCGTCTGTGCTTTCTATGCTGTGGCTACATGTTCATTGTTCGCATAGAAAGTGACAAATGAAAGTGTAAGGGTGGACATTTAAAGCTTGGATACCTCCATGTTATGTGTAAGTCTCACGGGGCCTACGGGTGATAAGCATACATGTCTATGAAGTACCTTTGGATACCACATGCGACGTGTCGTGGACGAAATGTTTAAGTTGACTGTTCCATCTACCTATGTGTGATATGGTTTGTGGCCATAGGGTGCCAGCAAGTCTTTCCTGTTCATTGGGTGTTTGCCATGGTCTATTGACATCAATCCTATTAATTCACCGAAGGATGTCTTTCATCGGTGGGAGCCATAGTTTGACCATCGTATGTCATTCCCAGCAGGCGTTGAGATTGTGCCATTGGTATGTTTACACAGGTCACCCATCTGTTCCACTGTATGGGCGTGTGATCCCCATTGATGTGCTGGCAGATTGAGTGCTGTGTGCGCGGTATCTGCCCAGCGGTCTGGCTTTGTATGGGGAGTGTCTACTGTAGTCCCTATCTGTATTTCCTGGGTTATGCCTTGCAACAGCTGTGGGATTCCCCCAGGTTTGCAGCTATGGGTGCCATCTTGGCGTATGTTTGCCCATCCATGGGAACTGCCTACTGGACACTAGTATAGGGCTGTAAACATTTCACAGCTGCATTCTCCATTTCTGGTGGATGATCGGCATTATTATTGCGGAGTAACACATATGCCATGGCCACGTCCCCACACGGGGCGGGACAACGAATCATCTGCCAATCCACACCGACACCCATTTTTGCATACCCACGATCCCATGTCTGCAACCCTCGACAGTACCCTTGCACACCCTTCATGTGTGCGGAAATGGGATGTGACGCCGCGTGTATGGATGCAGCAGCCTGGGGAGTGCTATTCAGATGACGTGCATGTCATGGACGGCTGTCATGAGCCTTGAAGAGGCTTGTGGTGCAGATATCTACCTGTGCGTAGTCACGGCTGTCACCTCTTCTGGTTCACACTATGCTGCCCACACTTACTTAAGGAGAAATTTTGGGTCCTGCAATGGACACCGATGTGCATATGTAAAGTGTAGAACATGTTGGACTGTGTCCATTCGGCCAGTGGGTTTGACTGCCCCCGTATGTTCCCCAGTCCCGGATGTCTGTCTGCCTACCCATATTATGTAGTGCTACGGAACCCGTGTCCTTCCACAATTTACCCATATGGTGTTACTGTAGTACTGCAGGTTGGCAACTGCTTTAAGTAATCCTCAGAGGTACCATTGTGAACTATCCGCCACTGTATTGTCATTATAACACAGGCGGTACATGTAGAACCTATTTATTCATGACAGTATGTTATTTATGTGTGGGAACGCCATATTTTAACCATAGTATGACCTTCCTAGTTGACGTTGTTGGTGTGCCATTAATATGTGTTGCACAGGTCGCCCATTATGTTCCGCCCGGTGGAGCGGGTGATCCCCACATACTTGCTAGCACCTTGGCTGCTGTATGCGCGGGATTATGCGGCAGGATGGATGTCTACGGGGTGTGTCTACTGTTGTTTCCATCTGTATTTCCTGTGTTATGCCTTACTACGGCTGTGTGATTGCACCAGGCTTGCTATTATGGGTGCCATCTTGTCCGTGCGTTTGTCCATCCTTGGGAAATGCCTACTGGACACTGGTGTAGGGCTGTACCCATTTCACAGCTGCATGTAGCATTCTCCGGTGGATGATTGTCAGTATTGGTGGGTGGTAAGGCATGTTCTGTACCCACATCCCTCCCATGGGGCGGGACAATGGATCATCTGCCAATCATCTCAACACTCATTTCTGCATACCCACGATCCCATGGCTGCAACCCTCGACAGTACCCATAGCAAATCCTCCATGTGTGCTGGAATGGGATGTGGGCCTTTTATCTGTGGACTCGACAATCTGTGGATTTCTGTGCATATGTCCCGCATTTCATGGACAGTTGTCATCAACCTTGAACACGCTGGCGGTGCATATATGTAGCTGTGCCATAGTCACGGCTGTAGTTCATCTTGGTCTTCCGCTTGCACCCAGTTGGCGTTGCAAAAGGAGAAATCTTTGGGTCCTACAATGGACACAAATGTGCATATGTAAAATGTAGAAAATGTTGGGCTGTGTCCATCTGGCCAGTGGTTGTGACCGCTGCTGTATGTTCCCCACTCGCGGATGTCTGTTTGACTACACATATTATGTTGTGCTATGAAACCCATGTTCTACTACGATTAACCCAAATGGTATTGATGTAATGCTGCAGGTTGGCAAGTGCTTTAAGTAATCCTCAGAAGGCCCAGTAGGACATATACGCCACTGTATTGTCAATATAAAACAGACAGAACATGCATACCCTATTTATTCATTGAAGCATGTTCGTTATATGCGGAGCAGCTAGTGTTGAAACATCATTATGACCTTCGTAGTTGAGGTTGTTAGTATGCCATTAGTATGTGTTGCACAGGTGGTCCATTTGTTGAGCACTATGGAAGCGAGTGATAGTCATGTTGATGCTGGCACATCGAGTGCTGTATGCGCGGTATTACGGCGGTCTGACTTTGTATGGGGAGTGTCTACTGTAGTCCCTAATGTATTTCCTGTGTTATGCCTTACGCGGCTGTGTAATTCCACCAGGTGTCCAGTTATAGGTGCCATCTTGGTCGTACACTTGTCCATCCATGGTAATTGCCTACTGGACACTGATGTAGGGCTGAACACATTTTACACCTGCTTTTAGCATTACCCAGTGGATGCTTTGCATCCTTAGTGGGGAGTAAGGCACGTGCTATACCCACAGCCCTCCCACGGGGCGGGACAACAGATTATCTGCCAAACAACACCGAGCCCCATTTTGCATACCCAGGATCCCATGGCTGCAAACCCCCACGTGCATTACACATCCTTCATGTGTGCGGGACTGGGATGTGGGCGACTTCTATGGACCACGACAATCTGGGGATTTCTGTTCATATGTCCTGCATTTCATGGACAGGTATCATCAACCTTAAACATGCTGGTGGTGCATGTCTAGCTGTGCGTAGTCACGGCTGACACTCTGTCTGGCCGATCTCAGCGAGTCGAAGGTGTAAACAACTATTTTTGGAGTCCTACAATGGACACCGATGTGCATATGTAAAGTGTAGAACGTGTTGGACTGTCACCATCTGGCCAGTGGTTTTGACTGCCGCTGTATGTTCCCCAATCGTGGATGTCTGCTTGAGTACCCATATTATGTATTACTTGGCCTATCTATATCCACGTGCCAGTAAGCGGAAATACAGCAAACCTTGCGTCCTGCCCATCTTCATGAACGACATTATTGAACATATATCGGCCAAAACAGACAATGACAAAAACGATAGTCTCCACAGTCAAATGATACTGAGCTCTTTCACCTACTAACATGGGGCATCGTCGGAGCACGAAATGCATTACATAGTTGTCCCTTATACACTTCCTTCAGAGTCAGTTTAAAGTCAAATAATCAATAAACCTGCTCATAGTTAAGTGGACAGTGCTACAAGTCTTGATTATAACGTGACATATACAAATCAGTGTTGCATATATTACTTCATGGAAACAATAATATGACAACATTGTGTTAATATAAATACAATATTGGTCAATACAATCAGTATCTTGAAACATAGTTGATAATTGTTGTGAGTAAACCTTAGAATGTAGTGTGTTGATCAGGATATTTTATATCAATGTGTATAATTGTAGCATTACAATTCCAAAGCATGGAATCAGTAAGTACTATTTAAGCATATATTTTACAATTATGAATGTAAATGAGTGGAGGACACATCCTTAACCTTCCCTGATTCCAGTGGATCACACACGCACATGCACACTCGCATTTCCTAATTGTGGGTTACGCGCGCTGCGTGCATATCCGTATTCTGTTTATATATGTTTACTGGGTCTGTGTGGTTCGTGTTTTGTGTTAGTTGTGACTATTCGGTAACATATGTCTGATCCGGTTGTGGCGTGTGCAGAGCGCGCTTACAACTTTATACATGTAACAGTCTTTGCAGCATGGGCGCGTACGTACATGTTCACATCTATATGTTCCATAGTCGTAATTCAAGCGTGACTGCATTCCGTTTGCCAGTTACTATGACCACTGCGTTAGCTGTTGGTGTCATTAATATGCATACCCATGGTACTTAAGTACATTTACATATCCCCGCACTCCGCACGTCACAGGCATCCATTCTCCTGCTGGGAAAGGTGTGGTACTGCATGTTAAACATTCCTTATTCCCCTCGCTCATGGCCCAGGATGCATATGGTGACGCGGGGATGTTCAGATGACAGGTGCTTATATCCCCTCGCATACAGGCCGATTGTCAGGGTGTTGCTGTGGTGCTTTGGGTTTGGTCTTGTCCGCCCAGTGTCTGGAACTGCCCTGACCGTGTCTGAATGTTAGATGAGTCACATGGGCGCGTTTGTCCGTGTCTATGGTACCATGTCACCCCAATTATTCATAACCGTGTCTTCGATTGGCGGTGTACCCGTTGTAGATCTTGTTATACTAATTGCACACGGTCTGGTCGAGCGGACCTATTTCCATTACTAACCCTCGGTATGTATGACCTGTGTCGCAATATTACATGGGTTTACCATTGCGTGGCGGCTTTCACTGAGCCACAGACATGTCCGTTGCTTGGTTTGGGCCAGTTCGCTGTGCTACACACATTTAACATGGCGGAACAGGTTGAACAACTCAGCCACGGGACATCGGGTTCTCCGTCGCTGTTTAGTATTGAATCGCTATGTGGAGTTTGTTTCACAAAGCGAGACAATGTCAACATTGGTAACGGACATCTCACGCGAACGTCCGCACCGCCCATGGTGGCGTATGTCTGCGTTTGGGTGGCGGACAGGCATTAAGCTGTGCCACTATCTCTGGCAATATATGGTTTCTTTACATAGATGATATGCCATACTAGCAATGACCAGCGTCTGGGTGTAGGTACTGCTGTATTACCCACGGAAGAGTGGCCTTAGGTTAAGTGGTGCCCTAGGCAGAAGTTGCCACCGCAACATCACCGCTACCCTCCTGGTCTACCTACACCAAACAAAGTCTGGAAAGGTGCGGTAGAGCAACACCCTAGGCGGCTGCCTACTTGGCCTATGCCTAAGGCGGCTATGTGTGTGGTCCCTCGGGCATCGGACTCGGGAACACGCCACGTCTGCCGTGGGTATGTCCAGCATTACCCACATCCAGCCGTGGTGTATTGCCATGATGTTCCATGTGTACAGTGGTGCCGGTTACCATACATATGCCTTTCTCAAAAGCCGATTTCACACTTCTGAACACTACTGTGGTCTCCTTTAAGGCCCCTGAGCCAATGGTGAACATCACTCAAACCGCTGAATCACGTACATGTGCCTTCCACCAGCACCTACAGGACTGCATGGATCAGGCAATCCCATACAAAGCTGAGACCCTTTGTACCACAGACAAGCATGCAGTCTGGTGGACCCCAGCCATGAACTAGCTCTACAACGACAGGAGGTAGATACTACAAGTTAAAGCGGAATACTTGTAAGGTAACACACCCTTGCTCATTATATGTGAAGAACTACAAGCTGTCATGAAATCATCCAGGGAAATTCAACAGAGAAATTAACAAGGACTCCACAGACATTCATAAGTCCTTCTTTAGCTATGTTGGACACCTGGGAGGACACTCCCAGATATGCTCAAACCGGGTTCACAATGATGTGAAGATGACTGAACCTACACACATTGCCAGCATACTGGCTGACATGTTCAGTGCTAACATTTCCCCCCTCCCCACATGGAGAGTTATCTATACCTGAGACTTGTAGATCCTGGAACATCTGTAGCACAGGTGGGAAATACTGTCTCCAAGGCAGTCAACACAGCATCCATGGGACCAGATGGTGTCCCAGCTGTGTACTCCATGAACTCTATGGGGAATTAAACCCACACTTAGGACAGCTGTTTAATCTTAGCCTCACCTCAGGATACGTGCCAGTAGTAGCACAAGGCGACTGTAGTCACACTTCACATAGATGGTGCCTCCACTGACCCTGGTTATTACCATCCCATTAGCTTGACAAGCCTTATTTGCAAAGCCATGGAGAGGGATCATAATGGAACTCATAGATAAAGACATAGGGGACTCGCATACTTTGGATACAACCCAGTTTAGCTTGGTCAAAGTCAGATCATGCCTTTTACACGTGTTTGACTTTGTAGGATCAGTCACCAAGGCCATTGATGAGGGTGAAGCAGTCCATATAGCCTACCTCAACCTGGCAAAGGCCTTCGACACAATACCCCCCTCGGGTATCAGTGATAAACCCGTCATCTTGAACGTATATCCATACATGCCATATGGGTTGCAAACTGGCTAAGTCACAGAACACACATGGTCATAGTTGCTGGCGCCATGTCATACTCACAGCCAGTCACAAGCGGTGTCCCATGGGGCTCAGTCCTGGGTCCACTATTTTTCAGCATCTACGTTTCCAAAGTACAAGCAAACACAGGGGGGTTATGGGTGACAATGTTTGCAGATGACTGCAAACTGGGTGCCATAGTCGGACACACATCTGACACAGATATCCTTCCGGAGTGCCTCACAGATGTGGATAAGTGGTGCCAGAGACATGGCCTACAGCTAAATGCCAGGAAATACATAGTCATACCCTTCAGGAAGAACAAGATTACTCCTAGCTACCATATAGGTGGCAATCCACTGAGCACAGAGGGAGTTACCGGGGATCTGGGGACCCGGGTTGTTGTTAACCGTTCGTTAGACACACACGTTGCTAACGTAGTTAGGTAGACCTTCAACATTGCCCACATCATCATGAAGGGATTCACATCTAGATCAGGGGAGGTCATTGTCCCCTTGTACTCATCACTCATTAGACCTATGATTGGGTACAATGCCCCGTTCAGAATGTATGTGACCCGACACCTGCAGCAGCTGGAAAGGCACCAACAGTTCATCGACAAACAGATGCAGGGTCTCAGGAATATGTGTTATACTGACCAACTGAAAGAATTCCAGATGTATACAGTTGCATACCACTTGCCCAGAGGTGACCTGTGCCTGGCATACAAGGCCATGTCGAACCCAGATCTGATGAGTATGCTTCACCTAAAGAAGTTAGATCCCTCAGAATCACAAGGGCAGGTGACGTACACCTTGACGCTGTCATTAATAGAACGTGTTGGTGGGACAGATTCATCACCCAGACACTCACTATGCTGTGGAACAACATCCCAGTACATGTGAGGGCAGGCACCTTGCTGGCCTTCTGTTAGTATTTTGACATGGATGTCTGAATTGATTTATTTAAGTAACCTTCTAAATGAATATTTACATTACCACATTGTGAATCTTTACATTTCGTTGGTCTAGTTTACATTAGTCATAATCATACGGTTTATCTGTATATATTATGGTTCATTTATATTACTAGGTGTCTGCAGTTCTTTTAATATATTGGCACAGTCCATTAGAACATATATATGTAGCTTACACAGTCAGACATTTGGAAAACATTATGTTGGTTCATCTTTCATATATATACATATATTTCTATTTCTCTATGAAGAATGTACCTTTGAAGCAATGTCTGATGTCCTCACTGTGTGGAATCTGTAACCCAAGTAAAGTTTGTTTGCTTGTTTGCCTTTAAGGCATGTAAGTAATACCTAGCACATCTAATTTACTGACCAATTAAGGGTTTTACATGTAGTAGGTTGGACTGCATTGTATGTATTCTGAATAAGTCTGCTTATGAAGCAGGCGAAAAGCTTCAATAAACTATAGTGACTGCATTTAATTCGTGGTGTGCTCTGAGTTGTCACTGGCGGTGTCTACAGTACCTCGTCTTTGCTTTGGACTTCATCGGCTGGTTGTCTGTGTTTGTTGTATGGGGAATGTCAAGTGTAGTCCCTATGTGTATTACTTGTGTAATGCCTTACTACGGCAGTGTAATTCCACCGGGTTTGCAGTTATGGGTGCCATCTTAGTCATTTGTCCATCCATGTGAATTGCCTACTGGACACTGGTATACGGCTGTACACATTTCACACCTGCATTTTGCAATCTCCGGTAGATGGTTTGCATTATTAGCGGAGAGTAAGGCAGGTGCTACGCACACATCCCTCCCACGGGGGCGGGACAAAGGATTGCCTGTGAAACAACACCGAGGCCAGATTCTACATACCCAGACTCCCTTGACTGCAACAGTCGACAGTACCCATTACACATCCTTCATGTGTGCGGGACTGTGATGTGGGCGCAGTTCTATGGACCCGGCACCCTGGGTATTTCTGTGCATGTGTGCTGCATTTCATGGACAGCTATCATCAACATTGAACACGCTTGCGGTGCATATGTGTACCTGTGACGTGGTGACGACAATGAGATCACGTGAGTAATGCAGGAAGCTAGCAGGCATTCCATGAATGGAATTTTTGGGTCCTACAATGGACACCGATGTGCATATGTCAAGTTAGATGTTGCTGGACTGTGTCCACCTGCCCAGTGCTTTTCACTGCTGGTGTATGTTCCCCAATCGCGGATGTCTGTTTCACTACCCAGTCTACATGGTGCTACATAACCAGGTGATTTAGTACTGTGAACAAATGACATACATCCAAAGATGCTGGTTAGCAACTGCTTCATATAAACCTCAGACATCCCAATGGGACATATCCGTCACTGTATTTCCAATATAACACCACCGGAACATGTTGATTACCTATGTTTTCATTTAACCATGTTGTCTTCATAGGTGGGAATGCCATAGTTTACATATCCTACTTGACATTGTGTGTGTGCCATTAGTATGTGTTCCACAGGTCGCACATCTGTTCCGCTGCGGTAGCGGGTGCTCCTCATTCTGTTGCTGGCAGATTGAGTGCTGTGTACTCGGTGTTGGCACGGCGGTCCGGCTTTGTATGTGGAATGTCAACTGTAGTCCCTATGTGTATTTCCTGTGTTATACCTTACCGCGGCTGTGTAATTTACCGGGTTTGCAGTTGTGGGTGCCATCTTGGCCATACGGTTGTCCATCCATGAGAATTGCCTACTGGACACTAGTATAGGGCTGTACACATTCACACCTGCATTTAGCATTCTCCGGTGGATGGTTTGCATTATTAGCGGAGAGTAAGGCAGGTGCTACGCCACATCCCTCCCACGGGGCGGGACAAAGTATTGCCTGCGAAACAACACCGAGCCCAGAGTCTACATACCCAGAATCCCTTGACTGCAACAATCGACAGTACCCATTACACATCCTTCATGTGTGTGGGACTGTGATGTGGACGCAGTTCTATGGACCCGGTACCCTGGGTATTTCTGTGCATCTGTGCTGCATTACATGGACAGCTATCAGCAACATTAAACACGCTTGCGGTGCATATGTGTACCTGTGACGACAATGAGTTCAGGTACGCATTGAAATAAGACATTATTCTGTTCTTTCCACAATTTTGGGTCCTACAATGGACACCACTGTGCATATGTAAAGTGTAGAGCTTGTCGGACTGTGTCCTTGTGAGCAGTGGGTTTCACTGATGCTGTGTGTTCAGCAATCGCGGATGTCTGCTTGTCTACCCATACTGTGTAGTGCTACAGGAACCATGTCTTCCGACACCAGAACCCAATGGTGTACATCCAATGTTGCAGGTTAGCAACCACTTTCATACCCAGGGGTCACGATTGGGAGGTATTGCCACTTTATTATCGGAACAACACCTCCAGACTGTGTACATCACGGGAACTTTAGGCCAGTCTTACCGGCCATTTGCAATTGTAATTAGCACACGTGTCAATACATGTATGATAAGACATATTATCATGCAGAAGTTAATCTATGTTATTTGGACATTGGCTTCTGCTATTGTCATCTGTTGCTGCGAGTGTTGCCAGTTACCATACACATTGCTTGCTCAGATGCAGACTACACAATTCTGCACACTACTGTGGTCTCCTTTAAGGACCCTGAGCCAGTGGTCGACAGTACTGCAGCCACTGCATCAATCACATTTGCCATCTACCAGTACCTACAGGACTGCATGAACCAGGCATTCACTTACCCAACTGTGGTTCATTGTACCAATGCCAAGCATCCAGTGTGGTGTACCCCAGCCATACACAGGATGTACAACACGAGGAAGTGGCTACTACAAGGTGGAGCAGACACCTTGTGAGGTATGACACCCTTGGTCATCATATGTGTAGAGTTACACACTGTCGTGCCATGGTCCAGGGCACATTCCACAGATATACCTACATGGACCTGGCTGACAATCATACCACCTTCAGTTGCTATGCTCAACACCTGGGAGGTCACTCCCACATATGCTCTGACTGGGTTCACAAAGAGGTGGAGTTTACTCAACATACACACATTGCCAACAAACAGGCTGACAAGTCCAGTATGGACATCTCCACACCCTCCCCACACATGAGGAGATGTCTGTACCAGCGGTTTGTGGTCAACAAATGTTCTGTGACACACAGGTGGGACATGCTCTCTCAGGGTAGTGGACATAGCATCCATGAGACCAGCTGGTGACCCCACTGTGTACTCCACTATCTCATTGAGGTATTAGACCCACAGTTAGGACAGCTATTTCTTTGTAGCCTCACCTCAGGTAAGGTACCCAGGTTGTGTCGCATGGCAACTGTAGTCCCCACGTCACAGGGCCAATGCCTCCACTGAGCCTGGTTATTACTGTCCCATTACCATGAGGAGACCTATCTGCAAAGACATGGGGAGGGATCATACTGCGGCTCGTATATGACTGCATAGGGGACATACATACTTTGCATCCAACACGGTTTGTCTTGTTCAGGCGCGGTTCATGCCTTTAAAGCATGGGTGAAATTTTGGGACAGTCACGAGGCCATTCATGGCGGTGTTGCAGTCCATACAGCCTACCTCGACCTGGCAAAGGCCTTCATCACATTACCCCCCTCAAGTATCGTTGATAAACCCATTGGCTGGGATGTGAACACGTACATCACAGAATGTGTTGGAAACTGTCTATGCGACACAACCCACACGGTCATAGTTGCTGGCAGCGTGTCAGACCTACTGCCTGTCACAAGTGGTGTCCCATGGGGCCCTTCCGTGGGTCCACTCCTGTCATACATCTACATTTCCACGGTACAGGCACACACAGGGGTTTTGTGGGCAACATTGTTTGTAGATGACTGCAAAACAGGTGCCATAGTGAGACGGACATCTGACACAGATATCCTTCGAAGGGGCCTCCCAGATATGCATATCTGCTGTCAGGGACATGTCCCACAGCTAAATGCTAAGTGATGCAACATCATACCTGTGGAGAACTACTAGGTCACCCCTGTCCAGCATATAGGTGGCTGTCCACTCAGCACAGGGGTGATTACCAGGGATCAGGGACAGAGTTTGCCAGTCACCATTCATTCAACACACACGTTGCTATCGTGGTTGTGTGGGACTTCTACATTGCCCACCTGTTTGTGCAGGGATTCACATCTACATCAGGCTAGGTCAATGTCTCCTTGTACCCATTACGTGTTACAGCTATGATTTACTACATTGCCCCATTCAGACTGTATCTGACCATACACCTACAGCAGCTGGGAAGCCCTCATAGGTTAATTGTTGTACAGATGCAGGATGACATCATTTTGTGTAATGCTGCCCCACTTGTAGGACCCCTGCCACATTACGTCACATACCTGCTGTTTAGTGTTGCCCTGTGCCTGACATACAAGGCCATGTCAACCCATATGTCATGTGTATGCTTCACCTACTGTATCTGCGTCCCTCAGAACCACTAGGGCAGGTGACATTTACCTTGTCACAGTCATTAATGGGATGTGTTGGAGTGACACATATATCACCCAGACACTCATAATGCTGTGGATCTACATCACAGTACATGTGAGACAGAGATCCTTCCTAGCCTTGTTCGCGGGTGTTGTCCATTGGATGGAGAAATTGCAGGTATAGGCCAGGGATTACATAATTATCCCTGCTTGGCGGAATGGCACTATCATGGGTATTTTATCTGAAGCACAGAAGGTTGGCAAAGTCATCCTAACTATGGTGTAGTGTTATGGCTGAACCTGGGACGATGGCCTACCCTGTACCTATGGACGTATGAACCTATATTCATAGTTTGTCACATTTACAATTGTCTATCCCTATACTCTTTCTCCAGTGTATATTTCTGTGGCACATGATTGTCCTCTGTATTACATGCAGGTATGCTGTGTACAGTGCACATACGTCACAGTTGATGACAGTGTATCTGTATCCCTAACACTGTGATACCGAGGACTACCACACATCCTTCACAACATTACATGCATATGTCCATTCTATTCTTCTTTGGCCTATGGGGGGGTGTTAAGGCAAACATTACACAAGTCCCTGTTTGTGCATGCTTCATGTTGGTGTTTGATCAGGCTCCGTTGCAGTCGTGTGTTGGACAGTAGTGTTTCTGTGTGTTTGCCATGTGTTTTTATTGCCGGTACATCTGTGGGAGGTGTGGTTGGCACATGTTCCTCTTTGCAGGGACACCCATCCTGGGGTTTGTGTCATGCATCTGCACTTGCATGTGCCATATGTCCTGTACTATTCCCACAGTCGTGTATGCCTTCATGCACTGCGTGTTACTGGCTGTTTGTATGTGGTACACATGGACATTGTGATGGTTGGCTTGACCTATTCCCATGCTAGACCGTACACATCTGTCAATTAAGTTGTTTAAATCACACTGTAACACTCATTCGTATTTTCAAACTGACAGTCAATAACACAGGAAGCTGAGATTAATAACATTTTACTACTGTGCAGCAGGAGGCAAAGAACTATGCAGTAAATGTTTAGACATTTGTTTTACTCTATACATGTTACAGCTGTATGAACATTGGGTATACTATCATCTTTTGCACACATTAATGATGTGGTCAGTCACAAGGCATTTACATCGCTAGAGTCCACAACGTTGTATTCCTACAACAGTGCTCAGGTAATGCTTATTAAATGTTTTCCCATGAGAATAACACAGCCTTGCAAGGCACCTTGTCAATTACAGTGTCCTTCTGTGATTGTAGCTGTTTCAAGGACCCTAGACTGTTCCGATACTGTAGTCGGTTAATTTCTTAATGCGTTGCTTTGTCTCTCTGGTAAGGAGTTGTACTGTTATCTTGATAGAGCTCACAAGGCCATCCTCCTCAGGGAAGGGGTGATGTTATGCATGTACATACATTTATTGTTCTGTAACCCAGCAAATAATTAATGCTGACAGACATAAGCCTGCTGTACTGGTTACTGCCAGGATCAGAATTCCATCACACTACAGCTTAGCTTCACCAATTACATGCAGGCTTAGTTCTACTGCCATATTGTACGGTACAATTCAATGCATTATCTAGTATTTGAGTCTAAACTGGCACTTCATATGTGTTTCTATATATATTTTTCGAACAACATCCATCCGGCCATATGCATGTTGTTCCGTCCTTTACCTTGACCGTGTGTATTTGGCCGTCCGGCAATGCTACTCTCCACATGTGATGTTCCACCTTCCCCTTCTTTGCCTGTAGCACCCTGTTAGGAAGTCCTGTTTGGTGGGCACGTGTTCCGCTATATGTGATCGACTTCACTGCATAGCTAATCATCGATGCGGTGGTTCAACAACCCGACTTGTCCACATGTGTACAGTTATGTGCACCGTGTCATATGCAAACCTATATGGTTTTGACGGGTACATACCACATGCAGGATGTACACATTCTGCAGACACATTCACATGCAGCCATTTACATATCTGTACCTGAGGTGGGTTGGTGACATGTGGGTGCGTATTTGCCAGCGTGGCATTGCCTAACACAAACATCTTACCACATTTCAGGTATGCACATTGTGTGTGGATGTATAGCTGCACGGATGCTAGCGGGTTAGGGTGCACAGGTGTACATGGGTGGGACTGACATGTACAATGAGGCTATTGTGTATTACATCTGAATGCATGGGTTCTGCTTCTGGATATTCCACTTCAACATACGCCATCCAGTGTATGCGACAGAGACGTTGCTGGGTGTGGGATATGTTGCTATGCACATGTTTGCCTGTGTTTAAGGTATCTTGATTCCTTACTGTTGTTATGTCAACACAGCTACCCGTCTATGTACTCTCACTACTGCTTGTGACCATTATGGTTGGCACCTTTTCCAATGCCCATAGTGGGGCATGTTATGTGGAAACTGAATTTGCAGGACTACACATACCCACGGCAAGTGCAGTTGACAGAACTTCACTTGTTTGCCATACTATAAGCTTATTCTGTAAGCATTTAGGTTCCTTATTCATTTTCTTCTGCCATGTATGTGTTTCATATACAGATGTATTATGTTTTATACTACTATTACATGTATATTGGGGAATATTTTGGCAGGGGATCTGAGGTCATTTTCCATTTTCCGATTGTTGCAGGGACACAACTGTCCAATCAGGGACTGTCCATGGCACATTGGGACAGCTGGTAACCCTGGTGACCATGCCCATGTCGCTACTGGGGTTGCCACCTTTTCCAGTTCAAGCTGGGATATTTACGGACTCACATCTGACTTTACAGGCCGACACGTACACACGGTCACTATATAGCATAGGACTTCACTTGTTTGCCTAAATAAAAGCTTATTGTTGTGGCAGTTTGCTTGCTTATTCTGTTTCTTGTGACATTTAGGTATTTCAGTTACAGAAATAACCAATTCATGCTACCATTACATTACATACGGGATATCATTATGTCCTACAATCTTAGCACATTTGCCATTTTAATACGTTTTGAGACACAACTGCCCATAGAGAGACTGCCCCACCCAGAGTGGAATAGGTGGTGACCTTAGTCGCTGCTCCTATGTCGGTCGGCGCTGACATGCTGCTGTACACCTTCTCTGAGTGTAACCACTGGCGGTGCATTGCGGGACAAAGCGTGGTCTTATGCGTATCCTTTGCTCCTTGGATGGGTACACTTAAGCCTTCGTGGCTTGTATTTGCTTCTCCGTTTATTTGGGACGGTACTATGCTGCATACTCTCGTGCGTTTCATTCTGCCACGGACCTGGCTGCTGCCATTACTATTATGGGCGGACCGTGGCTGTCAGCACATTAGGTTGCTCACCTCATGCCGGCTTAGACACGCCTCCAGACGCATCCTACCTGGGCTCGCTCACGTACACTACGCACGTGTCTGTGGTTGCGGTGCACTCTCATTAATATGCATATGGCGCTACTGCGCCGGCTATTCACTGCACTGCCGGCGCAGACCTTACGCCGGCCTTGCGCCGAGCTTCATGAATCCCGGGGAATATCTTTTATACTTTCTTTTTTATTTATATATGTTATAATTTTATTGATATGATTCAGTTTATTCATTTTCTTTGATCTAAGAGCAGATTTACGCAGGCTTAAAGGGTTTATTGAATATGGCTGAAGTTTAAGTTTTTCCAGATTTATTGAAAATTTGATTTAGAATTTCAACATATTTTGTATTTAATAATAAATAAACCAACCAGTAAATAGTAAACCACATAAAAATATTAAAATAAAAGTAAAACAGTGTATAAAATAACAGAGAACCTTTTATTTTATCAACAGTGTATAAAATAACAGAGAACCTTTGTTGATAAAATAAAATACAGAGGTAAGCACTTTCATGAATGAAATCCACTTCATCAGACCATATCTTACTGCATCCATTCAAAAGTTTTAATTATATTATCTTTATCTAGCCTATATGTATTATTATTTATATTTTCATAAAATATTTAAAGCCCTTAAGAATACCTTTAATAAAATACAAAGGTAAGCGCTTTTGGATGAAATCCACATCATCAAACCATATCTTACTGCATCCATTAAACAGTCATTTATACTAAAATTCATTATACAACTACCAATGCAGGTTCAGGAACCACATCACATGATCACACATCATTATTAACTACATAAGGTCTTCTTCTTCTCTTCAATCTAGGTCTTAAAGAGACCTTGTTATTCAGTTTACCCTCCTTATCTGCCTGTAAGTTTAGATTCCAAAATACCTCCCTGTCTTCCATTTTGTTAGTGATGTCTCTTATCCTACCAGCATCTACTATCAGCTCAACCACTTGAAATTTAAATTTGTGCTTAACTGAAGTCTCTGTTACAAGTTGGGCTAAAGAATTAATTAAATTACACTGCTTTATATCCCTGGGATGTTCCCTCATTCTTTCCATTAACATACAGTTGGTCTTTCCTATATAAGTTTTTTACAAACACAGCACTGTGCTAAATATACCAGGTCCCTGGATCTACATGATGCCGCCACCATAAATGTATATTCTCTACCTGTTCTAGGATGCACAAAGACATTGGTTGTATTAATTAAGCTGCAAAAATTGCAGCTATTACATGGGAAGGTGCCTCTCCTAGCACCTATCTGATGATCCTTCTTGCCATAACATTGCAGCTTCTTCAGTGAGCTCCTATTCCTAAAACTAAAAGTGGGATTAGAACATGTGATGCTATTAACGTCATAGTCTGATGTTAAAATATGCCAGTTTCTCCTGATTATATCACACACGTCTGCTATATTATTAGAATAAGATAAACAAATGCTATGTGACTTTCTTATATATATATATATATATATATATATATATATATATATATATATATATATATATAAATAAAAATGTAAATGTTCATTTATTCAAAATCTTATATCTCCAAAAGTTCTTCACCGATTGCTTTGAAATTTTCACACAATGTTGCATTCGAATATGCACGTATTTTTATATACCTGCTATTATATAGATGTCACACATTGCATTCGAATACGCGCATGTTTTTATATACCTACTATGGATTCTATATATTTGTATACAAATATACAATTTTATATGTTTTTGTTCTAACTTTCTTACTTCTTTTTCAGTGCAATCGATCTTCTTTAGTTCATCCGAATAATGCCTTGCAGAAGATCAAAGTTAGGTCGTCGTACTTGCGGAACAGAAGCAGTGCGATGAGTAATTGGAAATCAAACTGAGGAAGAATAGGCATCAGCGAACGAATGAAACAGACAAAGAATGGCTCAAATACGTGCCGAGGAAGCAGCAGAGCGACGTGCAGCCAGACTTGAGGATGCATGGTTGCGAGCACGGCGATCGCGTTCTGCAGCTTCAGATCTGCTTCATTCTCCTCAATCAACACCAGCGGACAAAATAAATGCTTGCCTGAAATACTCTACTTTGTGGTGACATGTAAAGATGTTAAAATTAACTACAAATATGTGTGTCCAGCTGCAAAATGATTGATCAGCAGAGATATTCTCACATCAATTGCTGGAAACTGGGAACGGAAAGGTGCCGGTTGATCTGACCTCAGGATGAATTTCATTGCTTCATAACTTCTGCAATTTAGTGACATCAAAAAAAGAATTGGTTAAAAAAGTATTTCCCAATATTCAAGCCAATTATAAGAATCACGACTGGCTGACTGAACGAGCTATTCTTGCGGCCAAGAACAAAGACGTCTACAAACTTAACAATATTATTCAGTCTAACATTCAAAGCGAGGCAGTCACATACAAGTCCGTCGGCACCACCGGAGGCATGATTGCCATGTTTTAAGCAATATAAAGCAGTGCTAAGCAGCTTTTACTAGTATTTAGTATATGTAAACAAAATTGCCCGTGCTAACTAGCGCAATGTCAGGCAATGTTGAGCAATGTTGGGCAAGGTCGGGCAAAGTTTAGCAGAGACAGGTAAACATGCTCATATTAGCTTTACTGTCCCTTAAGCAGTCTGGTCTGCCCAGCATGAAAATAAAAAGCAGTGACAGAGCTTGAACCCAGGATACTGTGCACTATAGTCACAGTACTGAACCACTAAGCCATGATAGCATTTCAGTAGCACAGACACAGCAAGACAATTGTACAGTAATGCAAACACAAAGAAATGCTGTAACATGCCCCTAAAGATGCATATGGGTAACCTCCCTCACAGGCCTATGCAGACAGAGAACATCAGGCCAGGCGGTGTGATGTGGGTTGTGTAGGCTATAAAGTTGCAATCTAATATATGTGGCATTGGACGCTAAGAAGTGTAGTACAGTAGTATGCCTCACGCCAGTATGATAGGCAACAGTACAGACTGAAATGGTGTACCGTACATAGCAGTGCAGGCATAGCAAATGTGTATAAGTGTCAGGTGAACCCCTCATCATATGTACACCCACAGTAACAATCAAGTGTGCCCCTGGGTAGAAATGTACAAAGAATAGCTGTCCCCCCTGTATGTAGAAATGTTAAGTCTATGCAAAGTGTCTCATGGAAGCCCTGCAGGCACAGCATGATCCCTGTTGAGCTATGACACAAAGGTGAGGCCTGCTGTAAAAATACAACTTGATTTTCCATACACATATAGTATAAATGTCTATACTGGGCGTGCTCACACACTCCAACAAATGCAGTGGATTTCATTCAGCATCACACTGAAAGGTCATACTGGGCATGTTCACGCACTTATGCCAAATACAGAGGTGATAATAAGGGATCTATGGACAAATGTGGATAGACATCTCTACTTCCAGAAACACATTCACAAAGTTGTCAGAAAATCATGCTACGTCCTTTGACCTACATCACACAAACTGCCAAGGTCTGTGCATGTAGGTCAAAGGAGGTTCCCAGTACTCATCAGTCAACAGACCTGTCAGAGAGAACCACAACACACTTGCGATGAATCTGACTAGGCACGTTCAGCAGCCAGAAAGACCACTGAAGTACCCTAACAAGAGGATTGCTGGCCTCAAACAGTTGCCCCATGCAACAAGACTGAATGTAACCCAATCTGTACTCTGTTGCATACTGTCTACTCAGGAGATCTCTGCCCAACAGACAGGTCCATGTCATGGTTACACTCAGATCTGTTCTGAGTTACAGCTCAATGGCACTAAATATACAGACCCAACTGATATTGCCAACATCCTGACAGATAGGATCAGTGTTAACTGTACCCCCCTCTCACCCATGAAAGAGCACATCTCTATAATGGAAGACTGCAAAGTTGCTGTCATCGTGGCTGCACAGGTAAAAAACACTATCCAAAGCCAGTATCACAGCAGCCATGGGACCAGATAACTTCACAGGCTGTGTTCCACACAAACCACAGAACGAACAGGCACCACACTGATGTACCATGTGCAGTCATAGCCTCACCTCATGCTTTGTGCCTGTTGAATGGTGCACAGTGACGGTTATCCCACTACACAAGGGTGGAGACACCATGGACCCTAGGAACTAGCGCCCTATTAACCTGATGAGCCCGCTCTTCAAGGCCATGGAATGTATCATCATACAACATATAAAAAATTACATTTGTAATCCCCAAACCCTGGACCACAACCATGTTGGGTTTGTAAAATGCAAATCATGTCACCTAAACCTGATAGATGACATTGAAGCAGTCAACAGAACCGTCGACAAGGGTAAGGTGGTTCACACAGCCTATGTTGATCTTGCCACGGTTTACAACACCACCCCACACTCTGGAAATATAGATAAACCCACTAAACTAGGTATAAATTGCTATGTCACAAGATGGGCTGCCAACAGGCTTACTGACAGAACACACACTGTGAAAGTAGCAGACTCCAAGTATGACTTTGGACCAGTGACGAGTGCAGTACCACAAGGTCCAGTCCTGTGTCTTGTCCTGTTTAGTATCTACTACCCTGAAGTAAACTTTAACATGGAAGGTCTGTGGCTACTGAAGTTTCCAGAGGACTGCAGACTAGGAGCCATAATTGTAAACACTAAAGATGTGGGCATCCTACAAAAGGGCCTCACTGAGACAGATGGTTGTTGTCAAAGCCATGGGCTCTAGCTCAGTGCCAAAAGGTGCATTGTCATCCCCTTTGTTAAAAACTCTGTAGCCAAAAACTACAACATAGGCGGTAGTATACTTAACACTGAAAGTGTGACAAGAGACCTTGGGTCACAGGTGGACACTGGACACAACTGTGATAATCACATCCCCACAGTAGTCAGGAAACCCTGCTATGTGGCACACCTCATCACAAAATGTGTTTCATGCAGAATAGAAAAGGACATTGTTCCCCACTACTCATCACTCACTAGAACTATAATAGAGTACAACGCCACTTTTGCTATGTACCTCACAAGACAACTACAACAACTGGAAAGCCTGCAGCAATACCTCACAAAGAGCATTAGCGGCCTGAAATACATGCCATACACAGACCATCTCAAAATTCTCCATCTGTACTCCCTTGCATATCCCCTATTCAGATGTGTTCACTGCCTAACATACAAAGCTATGTCAAACACAGAGCTGTTGGACATGCTTCACGTAAAACATTCACAATTCCTCTGACCTTCGGACCCAAAACCACGAGTGAAATACAAAAGGAAAGGGTGTACCCATTTACCTTATGGATACCCACACCTTCAGGTTAGTGGCACAGCATGAGGCCTTGGAGACCATGCAAGTGCAACTAACATTGGGCAAAGCTGCTCATCAGATTGTAGCCTGCTACAGTTCACCTACCTTGTCACAGGAACCTCACTCAGTATTCCTGAGAACAATGGAAAATATAAAGGTCCTATCAAACACCATTATATGAGGTGATTACAACTACCCAAATACTGAGTGGGAGAATTACTTGTGTACAACGTCCTTTGCCCAATGTTTCCTAGAGTTTAAAAGCTTTAACACCCTGGAACAGCTGGTCACCATGCCCACTAGAGGTGACACCATACTGGACATGATCATCACCAACAAGGGGTACCAGTGTTCCACAACAGAGATAAAACCCTCACTGGTAATATCAGACCATAAAGTAATCACATTGGACATCCACATCCCCCCCCACCCAGTCAATGAAACCACCGTGAAGACATTTTCAAAAGCAAACTGCACACATCCCAAGACAAAAGTGGAAAGTTCCAAAGCCCTCTTGCTATAGGATAATGGTATACAATCTGCCGAATCAGTTACAAGTGCATCCTATGAGCATCTACAGGGATGCATGGATCGAGACATCACAAATAAAACCAAGATGCACTCCTATAAAAATAAGAAAACAATCTGGTGGTCACTGCACATAAATAAGCTAGACAACAGAAGGAGGAAACTAACACCTGATAGAGCCAACTTCACTAAAGGAAAGGCATCACTGATCATTATTAGGAAGAAGCAATGATTGCTCATAAAATAATTCAAGGACACTTTCAAAAGACAAATTGCCAAGGACTGTAAGAATAACAACCACAAAGCCTGCGGTAGCTATACCAGACATGTAGGTGTCAACTTCCAAATATGCTGTCAGCTACTGACAAATGGCAAGGAATACACTGAACCAACTTTTAATGCCCACATCCTGGGGGACAAGTTCAGTGTAAACTTCCCTGTATTACCCCCAAAAGGGCCTGTGTCCATCACAGAAGGATGCAGAGCCCCAGATGTCATGGACATGCAGGTAAAGACAGCCCACTCCAAAGCCAAGAATGCAGCATCAATGGGACTGGATGGTGTCCCAGGCTGCGTATTACACTAGGCCCAAAAGGAACTACACCCTCACCTACATTCACTGCCCAGACTCAGTCGTACCACAGGGTATGTACACAAAGAATGGCATACACTAACAGTCATCCAGCTCCACAAAGGGGGTACCATAACAGGACCTGGAAACCATTGCCCTATATGTCTACTCAGCCTGGTCTACAAAGCTATTGAGCAAATTGTCATGGAACCCATAAACAGAGACATTGGGGACCTCCAGACACTGGACTCTACACAACCTCGCCTTGTTAAAGGCAGATCCTGCCTCTTAAACATAGTTGACTTACTTCAAACAGTTGCCAAGGACATAGATGAAGGTGAAAGTAGTCCACACAGCCCACCTGTACCTCACTAAGGACTTTTTACACCATTCCCCACTCTGTTATCATGGACACACTTACCAGCCTGAACATTAACAGCTATGTCACAGGATGTGTGGCCAAGTGGCTCACAGATCAAACACACATGTTCAGAGTTGCGGGTGCCATATCTGACTCTAAGACAGTCACAAATGGCATCCCACAGGTCTTGGTCCTGGGACCCCACCTGTTCAGTAGACCCTGCTCACAGGTACACGCAAGCACGGGAGGAGTATGGCTGAACAGGTTTGCAGATGACTGCTAACTGTGGTCCATAATCGACTCTATGGCTGACACACACATCCTCCAGAAGGGGCTCACAGAGACAGATACCTAGTGTCAAAACAATGCCCCAAGCAGAATGCCAAAGAATGCATAGTCATCCCCTTTGGCTAAAACAAAGTGTAAACAAATTACCACATAGGTGGTACTCCAGTATGTATGGAGAAAGTCATGAAGGCCCTGGGGACACAGTTAGATAGTAAACTCTCCTTTGATGATCACATGGCCAAAGTGTTTAGACATTCCTTCTATGTAGCCCACCCAATGTCACCTAATATAACCCACTTTGTCAGGTCTGATGATGTTACCATCCTACACATATACCCATGGAAAAGAGAACTCACAATAATGTGTATAGAGCATTGTGTAAATGCATACTCCTGTAGTATCATAAACCAGTTATGTAGGGGTTTGAATCCTCCACATGACAAGTGTGTGTTTGTGTGTGATCTCCTTGGAGAGGAGCAACCTTTTTGGAGAGTACTCAAACACCTTAAAAGTGGTACACTAATCCTTGTCAGGTCTGATGATGTCACCATCCTACAAATATACCTGTGGAAAAGACAATTCACAGTAATGTGTATAGCGCGTTGTATAAATGTGTACTCCTGTAGTATCATAAATCAGTTAGGGAGGGGCTTGAATCCTGCACTTGACAAGTGTGTGTCTGTTTGTGTGTGATCTCCTTGGAGAGGAGCAACCTTTTTGGAGAGTACTCAAACACCTTAAAAGTGGTATACTTATCCTTGTCAGATCTGATGATGTCACCATCCTACAAATATACCTGTGGAAAAGAGAACTCACAGTAATGTGTATAACGTGTTGTGTAAATGCGTACTCCTGTAGTATCATAAACCAGTTAGGTAGGGGTTTGAATCCTGCACTTGACAAGTGTGTGTGTCTGTTTGTGTGTGATTTCCTTGGAGAGGAGCAACCTTTTTTGGAGAGTACTCAAACACCTTAAAAGTGGTATACTAATCTTTGTCAGGTCTGATGATGTCACCATCCTACAAATATACCTGTGGAAAAGAGAGCTCACAGTGATGTGTATAGCGCGTTGTGTAAATGCGTACTCCTGTAGTGTCATAAACCAGTTAGTTAGGGGTTTGAATCTTGCACTTGACAAGTTTGTGTGTGATTTCCTTGGAGAGGCACAACCTTTTTGGAGAGTACTCAAACACCTTAAAAGTGGTATACTAATCTTTGTCAGGTCTGATGATGTCACCATACTACAAATATACCTGTGGAAAAGTGCAGTCACAGTAATGTGTATAGTGTGTCGTGTTAATATATACTCCTCTAGTATCATGAAGTAGTTAGGTAGGGGTTTGAATCCTGCACTTGATGAGTGTGTGTGTGTGTGACACTGTTGGTCAATGGGATGTGGGTTTTGCTTTTACTACTGTATGACATATCAGTATGACACCAGTATGTGCATTGCACATGTGAGGTAGCTGTGTGGCAAATACATATACGTACATGTGACCTCAATTATTGCATGTGTGGGAACCCTGCTTTCTCCAAGAACACATCTGTCATCTTTTCAAGAGTGTGCTGCTACTTTCCAGACCTTAGGTCACATCTGTATGCTTGTGACAAGGCCAGCCACTGCAGTGATCCCTGGCCTAGGTCAACTGTGTCACACACACTCATTATGGTTTCTATAGAATTGTGTGAGTGAGGGTTTATGGCTGAGGTATATGTCAGACCTGTTCAAATGCAGCAAGGTCTATCAATGATGGCTATTCATTATAGGTGTACAACAACCTTTGTGGGTATGCATGCAGACCCCTTATTGCTTATGTGATCCACCGAGGGATTTAAACATACCTTTGGAAATGTGATTATCAAAGTAGAGATGACGTACCACTTGGTTGCATGTACACATCGGTACCTGTTCTTCATGTTGGTGGCTACTACCTATGTGGTACTGTGGGGATACTATGTTCCGTAAAGGTGGATGATTATGCTTTGGTTGGCTTATAGCTTTACAGCATGGGTTTGACAACAGGGATCTGTCTGTGTGATACCCTTGTGGAGGATGTGTGTGTCATCTGGAGAATGCATTATAGACCACAGTATGCATTACCAGATGTGGACGGACATATCCCTACTGTGCTTGCTTGTACCTAAGAGAGCTATATGCCAAACAGTAGTGATCTCAGTAATAGGTGCAGGTGAATACCACTGGTTACTGGCATAGTATAGTACCTGAAGGATCCAAATGTTACTGTGTGTCTTACAACTGTGTGTCAGTTATCAAGACATCATCTAAAGATTGGTTATGGTCAGGCTGTTGAAGTTATGTATACTACCAGAATGCAAAACAATGACAGATAGTAACAGTATCACCCACAGCACAATGTCAAACCATGTCATACACACATGTGTAGTCAAGTTCCGAAATGTGTGTAGTACAATGCATACTGGCCACCAATCAAGACTATGGAGTGTTACTGTGTAATACAGGGCATGTCACCCTGCCCATGTGTCCACTATGCACGTACATGCAGACAGTGTACCTCCACCATGTTCACAAATGCACACCTGCAAATCTGTGCCACACACATCCCACACATACTGTCCACTCTCTAACACATGCTGCCAATACTACACAAATCAGCCAAGTGGCACCTGGGCGGACAATACACTATTGGAACTAACCCTGGTGTAAACATTACTACATTGACAATCATAGTTTAAATGCATCATGCCTGCTCAGTGGTGTTATGTGCCCTCTGTGCCCTTAGTCCCTGTCTAGTGTACCGTTCCATACATGCCTGTGCCTCCATGACAGCCTGGAACATGCGTGAGGTTGTAAGACCTGTGGCACGTCTGCCGGTGGCATGATGAGCAGCAGTTCTCCGATGAGAACCCCTGGACATCTGCCTATGTGGTACCCTTCCAGACATCTGGGTATGGCTGCTGTGTTGGGATGCATGTGCCATAGATGCCACACTGTCCTGGCCAATGCCAGCTGTATGCTATCCCTCAGCTAAGGGCATTGGTGATGGATGTATTGGCAGTATGACTGTGTGCATGGATGGGGTGGACACTTGTATACTGTCAATTGTTGCCCCAACGACAGACCCTGACAAACATGCCTATGCCTCAACACACCTATCATCATTATCACTATTATGATCAGTGACATCAGTTTCCCTGCTGCAGTGAACCAGCCTAAAATCAGCACCTGTGAGAGGAAGACAGGAAACACACTTTACGACCTGTACATGATGTCGGCACACATGCACACATGAACACATGAACACATGAACACATGCACACATGCACACATGAACACATGAACACATGCACACATGCACACATGAACACATGAACACATGAACATATGCACACATGCACACATGAACACATGCACACGTGAACACACACACACACATGCACATATGCACACATGAACACATGCACACATGAACACATGCACCAAAATACACTCCTCACTAAAACACACACACACACACACTCACACACACACACACACACACACACACACACACACACACACACACACACACACACACACACACACACAAACACACACACACACCACCAGCAATTCAGAACATACTCAATAGCGTGTGATGGTGGGGTAAAGTATCACAAACCAAACATTTATATCAAACATGACAGCATGCAGGATGTGTGTTACTTAACAGCATGCAGTGTGAGTGTAGACAGCCCTTGCTAATAACAGCATACATGGCTTTAATGCATGTGTGTTTTGTTCAGTGATTGGCCTCACCCTGGAACGCAATGTGTACATGGACACAACATTGCTGTGCAAGTATTAAAAGTTCTGCAATGTCCTGTGCACCATCACTCACTGGTATACATACCATGGCTGGATGTGTATCAGTGTGTCACATAGATATCCATTTTTGATGAGTGGTGCATGTATACCTGATGGAATACCATTGCTCAACATAGCCATTGTACAGTGGTTATGGGGAGTGTAGGACATATTGTGGACATGCCAGTGCCAGCCATGACATGGCATGCTACCACACAACTGCAACATTAAACATCACACATACACAATGTGTATCATGTGATCTATACACTGAATACCATTACAAGACATATGTGTGTCACTTTGTACAAATGGTGATTGCTATGCATATTGTGCATAGGCGCATATGTTTGCACACACACAACATTGAGGTGCATAGCAATTAATGATATGTGTAGTACTGTGGCCACTGTAACTGGATGGGGTGTAGTACCATGAAACATCATCATGAAGCATCATGTGGTCACTCAAGGCTACTAATGTCTGCCAGACTGGCACATAACATGCTGTACCTGAACTGCAGTACCATGGCTACATTCACCATTTCACAGCCAGTTGTTACATGGATTTGTAAGGTGCCCAATAGGGGGCATTGCCTAACATGAATGTGTTATGTGTTGAAGAGTGTCGCACAGCCACATGAGAGGCCTCTACCCCTCAGGTATATTATGTGTGCTGTATGGATGACATTTGGGATACTGGAGTGTGACCTTGCAGCGGGTGTCTGAATACGCCATGTGTAGCATGTTAACATGTACTGCGTATGACACAGTTGTGTATGTTGTGTGCACGTGTATCGACAATGCCTATCCAACGTCCACTACAGTGTTGCCACAATTGTGTGGGATGCTCTGTGTATTGCATGTGTTTGAGGCAGTTACTCATGTTACTGAGGTGTGCATAGTCTCACAGCAAACATGCACAGCATGCATTATGCGCTGGTGTGTGACGTGTACATGGCCTACACCTCACCTATGACATGCTCATTTAATTAGCAATATTAAATGTAGAACACACTCACCAGCATGGGTCTGCTGCCTTGCTGTCACACCAGAGGGACCTACAAGGATATGAGACAGTTTGTCAGTGGCAACAACTGTGGCATTGCTACTGTGTGTTTGCAATCTTACAGTAGTACGACTGTTGACAGTCACAGGCCTGCAGGTTATATTCCTAATTATTATTATTGCACAACACTAGGCACCACATCTTGTAACTACACAGTACACATCTCACATAAGCATGGTCTACCAATAGAGGTAACAGTAGTGTACAGCTATGCCATGTTACCTGCACTCTCCATGTCAACTTGCTGGGTGGCTCCGCCTCCATGATGATGCATGTTAGTTGTTGTTGTTGGCCAGGAGCCACCTGGCTCAGGAGCAGCTCCTCCACTCTGGTGAGGGGGGAATAGATGGCTGCCCCACCATCTGTGGCAAGCTGTTGTCTACAGATATCAGACGCACGCTGCCGGACATGTCTAATTAAACCACTGCAGTGATGGCGTACCTGCTCATATGTCCGGTTATGCATGCCCATGTCATTTACCCTACGGACAAGATCTTGCCATAGTGCAGTCCACTCATGCTGGTCCTGGCTGGTTCTTGAGAACAGCAGGGCGTAGTGCTGAACCATGGCGGCTGTAATCACTTCCTCCTCTGCTGGGCTATATGAGGGATTACGATGGTGGGCCGTGACCCTGGAAGACAATAAAACAATATGTGTGAGCAAGTCAAGTGGCACACTTAACATTCTAAAGTACATATATCAATTAACTGCCATATATAGAAACCTATTGGCTGTCAAAGGATACACACTTTCAATACCACATATCAGTGCTCAATCCACAACTGCCTGACAGTACCTGGCACACTCTATATATCAAGCCATGTTTTGCACAGCAACAAAGATAAACCACTATGTAAGACTATACAACAGTACATGGCACACAGTATGTGACACAATGCACCACCTAGCCACAGGGGGTATATATCAAGCTAATGCATACCGTAACATGTGATCCATTGCAATGATTGTAAAGTCCAGTTACAGTATTACCAGTATACCACACTAGTCATTGATGGCAAACCCCTGCCTAACATATGTGCTCATTCATTAATATAGCTGGCATACTGCTGTACTAGACTATACATGTTGCTAGATAAGCACCTATATCCTTTAACACACATATGACCGAGGCCATGGTACAGGCATACACACACACACACATCAGACATACATACCAGACACAAAGGTATGGCAACCCACATGACCTTTACCTGTGTACCATACAGTACTGTGTGTCAGTAGTTACAAGACCTTATGCCTGAGGTATGTCATCTGTGAGGACTACAGGGAACAAACAAAACAGTGTTTCCAAGACATGTGGACATACACCATACTATGCTGTTTAGGCATACAGCTTCAGGTAGTACTACAGTTCATTCAGGGGTTGGATTCACCAGCAGTAACACTCAATAAGCATACATGTACTGCTGTAGCCTACAATGGGACACCCCAGTCGACACCAACAGACTACGTCAGACCATCTGGCATACTGCTTTTTCTGCCTAGCAATAGCATACACATCTTTTGCTGGGATCACAGCTAGGACACATAACACCATGACAGAAACAGTTTCCCACTTAGCTATCACACATATACAGAACTCTGACACATTCACCAACACATTCACCATCACACTCAGTCAACCTCACATAGCAATTATTGCAACAAGTACATGTGGGTGTGTATTGGTTCATAGGTAGGTTATAGGCTATTGGCCCTAGGACCTATAGATGTCTAGCGATACACTACCCTGGCCTTTGACACACAGGTAATTTCATTTCACGTGGCTCTGTCAAGCAGAGCCACAGAGGTGATTCCTGGGGTGTATTTCCTATCTCCCATACAATCATCAGGATTATATATGACGACTGCTAATTGGGAGCTTTGTTTGCTATTGATAGGTGGTTTGTTCCAGAGTATGGGATGTCTCTGAGATAGGGATCTATCCCTCCAGCATGTGCTGTTTATTGAGGTGACAAGGTTTAGGTCCCTAGAGCGTGTAGCTCATAGGGATTGTGATCTGTTTACGTGGAGCATGTCCAACAGCTCTGGGTTTCACATAGCTTTGCATGTTAGGCAGAAGTCACCTCTGGGTAGGCGGTATGCGACACAGTCTAGCTGTTGTTTTGTGAGACGGTCTGCATAGGGCATCTGTTTGAGGCCAGTATTACTCTTTGTGAGGTATGTCCATGTCCTTTCCAGTTGCTGTAGATGTCTTGTGAGGTACATACCACATGGGGCATTGTACTCTATAATGGGTTTTATGTGTGTAGAGTAGAGGGGAACACTGACCTATATTTCCCTGGATGACACACCTTTTGTGATGACGTGTGCCACGTAGACAGATTACATGACTAGTGTGGCACTGTGACTATCAAAGGGGAGACTACTGTCCACCTGTGTCCCATGGTCTCTTATCACACCTTCGGTGTTAAGTAGACTACCACCTATGTGGTAGTTAATGGGTACTGAGTTTTTGCAAGGAGGGATGCCAATGCCATGTCAACATTGAGCTTGAGTCCATGGCTTTGTCACCAGGCATCTGTTGCAGTAAATATGACCCTCTCTCTCTTTCTCTCTCTCTCTCTCTCTATATATATATATATATATATATATATATATATATATATATATACACACACACACACACACATACATATAAACATCCATTAGTGTACATATAGATATACATATAGGCACATATACAGTCCACCTTTCATGGTGGGAATATCAAGTATGGGAAGATTGTGTGGTATACAGTTATGTCATAATATTGCACAGTGTTGTGCGGAATGCATTGAAGGTGTTCTCAGCCCATGTAGCTTTAGCAGGCCTCACTGGCTGCAACACTGCAAACCTGATGAATCATACCCACAGTGTTTAACCACCACATGTCATATACCAGCACTGTATGCTGTCTGGTTTGCCACACACTACAACCTACATCGAAATATGCACATAACAGCCTTCAACAACATATATATATATATCCACCTTTCACAAACAGTTGCAGTATGTCCCTTGCTCTATGCACATGTACAGATACTAATATATCTGACACAGACAGATCTCTCCGTATGTGTGTACCATACACACATAAGGACCATACTGTTGTAAGTCCATGTACCTCACGGCTGACCTGTTGGGCCTTGCTGCAACATGAACAGGTGTCACATGTGAGCAAACAGTAATATTAGAGGGTGTATATATAGCTGCAAATGCTAAATTAGCATACTAGCCTGGTACAGCTGTTGCCAATGCTAAGCTACACGTTAATATGACTATCATGCATTTGTTACTCTGTCACATCCATGTTTATATAACTGTATGCGCTACTCCCCCAAACAGACATTGTACTCACTACTGTACAGAACACAGATAACATGGATCAGATGTTTGACATTTAATGCTGAACTACATATGTCACAGTCATATCCCACTGCACACAGCTACACACTGATTTCTCCATGGCAGTAGTTATGCAGGGCATCTGTGCATAGATACGTACTGCTGCCACATATGGATGATTCAAACTATGTAGAGTACTCTTCAAAAACATCTACTACATGCTAGTAAATACATATCTGTTACATACCTTTCCTTTGTATGTGTTTGCAGTAGTCAGTTCCGTATGTTTTGTACACTTTGTTTTGTTTATATCTTGTTTTTTCAAAATATTTGTTTTTTTTTCAATATATTATATTTTTCAATATATTATTTTTTTCAATATATTTTTTCAATATATATTTTTTTCAATATAGTTTCTTTTTTAATATATATTTTTTCAACATATTTTCTTTTTTTCAATATATTTTTTTCAATATATTTTTTCAAGATATTTTTTTTCAAGATATTTTTTTTCAATATATATTTTTTTTCAAAATATTTTTTTCCAATATATTTTCTTTTATATCTTTTTTGTTTCCTGTTGCCGTTGCTGTGGTCTGTGTCTCTCTGTGTCAGTCTGTAATGATCTCTCTCTCTCTCTCCCTCTCCCTCCGTAACTGCAATGAAATGATTGCATGTGTGGACAGCTAGTACAGCCTGCTTTTATAGGTATCTGCACATGTGCATGTGATGGCCTCTGTACCAATTGTTGGCCACCATTTGCCAATTGCATGAAGCCTGCTGTGTGGTACTTGCAGTACTCACTGTCATAGCAACCAAATGCTATAAATTGCTAGGTCAGGTAGGCATAGCCCTTTCAGCTTTCCAAAGTGGGGACCATGCTTGTTTGCTGTGGACACAGTTGTGTAAGTCAGAAGGTTGGTGTACTTCTTGTATCTGATGCTAGGGATGTAGCCAGTGATTTGAATGTTGTACTCAGACCTGAATGTTGCCACTTCCAGTACACAGTTGTCAGTGTAGAATTGTACTCACCCCTACAAATGCTAACACAAGATACATGGGAGTATGTAGTTTCTTTTCTACTTATACAATTAGCTGCCATACATAAATAGTTATTGAGATGTTTTCATTTGGCACATGAACTGTTTGTGAACTGCTATACTGTGGATATTAATGTACTCACTTCTGCACAGTTTGTGTTTTTTTTGTTGACATTAGCACAGGATGATCATGAAAACTGGACAATTCCAGTACTGAGTATACCTACCTACATCCTTGCTGGACCTTGAACATACAGGTATTGTGTACATTTGGGTGGGGATTGTCCTGCTATGATACTGTGTGGGGGTTGTAAAGTGCTGCTGTAACATTATTTACTGCTAAAATGGCTGGTTCTGTTATCACAGTCATGTAATGCAATTCCACACCAACTGCTGGTAAAGTTCCACAGAACAGGTTTTGTGTTATGACATTCCTATCTTACCTTTACATTCACTCATTCTGATGCATGATATATATATTTCAGCAACAACCTGCTGTACATCTACTGTGGCTTAGTGGTACTTCATGCAGTCTAGTGTACCCAAGGTCTGGGGTTGGAGACTGACATAGGTGTTTTATTTTGCTGCTGAGCAGAACAAGGTCACTCACATGCAGGGTGACTAAGGCACTTTTAAGCAGTTGTAAGCAGATTTGCATGGGTTTGCATGATGCTTAGCAATACTTAGCTAAGCGCACACAAGCACACACTCGCACAAACCTGCTAACTACTGCTTAAAAGTGCTTACTCCCGCTAACCCCCGCACTCATTTCTTTGAAAGAAAAGAAAATGGGGAGATAGGAAAGTGGTGAAAAAGGGGCACAAAGAGGGAAAGACAGTAGGGAAAACAGCTCGGGATGTGCAGGACGAGTGTAGGGAAGGTCTATAGCTGCCCATTTCTTTAACAGCAACAGCTGTGCATATACTAGTAATTTGGAGGGAAATTTGAAACCTTCCACCCCTGAGAGAGGGGTGAGGAAAACTTAGTATGTTGTACTGCCAATTAAATTTCAGTTTATGTGTCCAGCGGACATGTGTGCAAAATGGGCAGCTATGTATGGGGCATAATTTTTTTGTGGGAGCAGATTGCCCATTTTTTTTCTGGTGAGAGTGGAATGTGGGGTAGGGGAAGTAGGTATATTTTGGGAGGTAGGTTGGGGAGGTAAACAGACAAGACAAACAAGATGCATACAGGGGTGGAATATGACACATGGGGTGGGTGAACACCATTGACTGGGAAGGATGTTTGGAAATCACAAGCCCATGAGCCTACAGATGGCAACAGTGGAACTGAGATCCCCACCCATGGGCAGTCACCACTGCACCTTCACAGCCCAGAGGGTGGCTGTGCTGGGGGCTGCGTAGGAGGGGCAGGCTCACCCTTGAGTCACACCACTCTTGCCTCGAGCTGGTGTAGAGGATCAGTGACTGAACACTCGATCTCCCTACGCACCACAGCCCGGACCATTTGGAGGGTGATAGGTGGCCCTCCTCCGGCCATGCTTGCATGGGGGACGAGCCCCATCCCCTGCAGCGCTTCCACCCAAAAGTGGCACAGGACCAATGGAGGAGGAGGTCCCAGGCTGGGCACCGGATCTGCTGGTGCCAGGTGCCATCGCCAGCTCAGGTGGGACAGGTGGGTCTGCTGGGACCGGCCTTCCCATATGTTCTATCTTTAGGAGGGTTTAATGACAATATGGGTTAGTAATAGCCAACAGCATTCCAATTTAGTTGTAACAGCATACAGTAGTATTCCCATTAACCCAACACACCAGAGTTCCAACAGTTGAACAGCAAGCATAACACATGCATATATAGAACAACAGTGGACATTCCAACAGCATGCAGGATTGATTGGTGGCAACAGGCCACCAAGATTGTGGTATGTGAACAGGGCACATGCATCAAAGTAAATGTAGATATTTATAAACTAATAGGACATGTGCCCCAACAAATGTTATGAGATTAGACATACCCATTGAGGTGTGGAATTGCATTGTTTATGCACATACAGTAGGCTGTAAAAAGATACCTCCATTAACAACTTATATATACTTATAGTTTACACTACATTCCTATTGACTTCAATTATATATCCCCTACATGTATTATTACACTAGGCAATGTCCGTTAAATTGTGAAATGGGTTTTGCTAGTTCTTGATATACCTGACCTGTATCTGACATACAAACTGTCCTGGATGCAGATGTTACTGCTACATATTTATATATTTCATTTATATTTATATATCTACATATCTGGATGTGTTCAGGTGACATTATCAGGTATATGTTAACAGCCCCCTACATTTCTAGCAGCACACTGACATTTCTGGGGAACACAATAACAAGCTACTCATGTGCCAGATTAACCTGTACATGCCAGCCATGAACCGACAGTTGAGGACTGTATAGATGCTTAACAGCTATTGGCACTCCCTTCATCCACTTTATATGGGCCTACTCATGTGTGGGTTGACTGCGCTTAATACAACAGTACTATTTCTATAATGCAAGGGTACAACAACATATCGAAGAAAATGACACGGACACACTCCAGGAATTATACCTTTATTAATTGCATTACACACTTTTCTACTGGCTCTCTCATTTATTTGATATATCAAATAAATACACCAGCCATACTGTCTGCAGTTGGGAGCTACAACCAGTTATGGCAATTATTCCCGCCTATGGAGCTTAAATATGCCTCATTTCCCGCACTTATTTGTGATTGGCTGGTTTTGAAAAATCTCAGCTAAAAGCAAACCTGCTTAGCAATGGGTAAACTTCCATTGATATATATGAGTTTGTTGGAAATGCATCCATATGTAAAGCTGTCATGGCTTAGTGGTTTAGTACTGTGATTATGGTGCACAGTATCCCAGGTTCGAGGCCTGTCATTGCTTTTTATTTTACTACTGGCTAGACCAGCTAGGAGGTGTGGCTGTGTTTAGCCGACTTTGCTCAACTTTGCCCAACATTGCTCGACGTTGCTCTATGTTGCCTGACGTTGCCCAACGTTGCACTATTTAGCGTGGTGCACAGCTCCGTGCGAACATGTTTTGTTTGCGCTAGTTGGCGCGATGCGCAGCTCCGTGCAAAGCTATTGTGCTAGTTAAAGCAGTGCTAAGCTATGAGCAATTATACTTAACTGTGCTTAATACTAGTAAACTTTTCTTAGCAGTGCTTCACATTGCTTAAGATACGTTACTTATGCATTTATCAGTATGCATGACCATTCCACCTTCTTATATATATATATATATATATATATATATATATATATATATATATATATATATATAAAATATCGTTCACTACCACATAGGCCATTTCAATGCATTTTACTAAAATTTAAAAGGTAAATGTCAGGAATTCTTTTTATGCACACATTTCCTACAGAAAATAGGAATGGGATTGGCGGGACTTGAATCGGGAATGTCTCCTCTTTGTGCGAGGGCTCTACCACTACGCTATTGCTATTTGGCTTAATTTGCATATAAGTAGTTTATTATCCTCTTTGATGTCTACACAGCTAACTATAGCTAAGCAATGGGCAAATCTGTGCATACACGCACAAATACGGCCAGCTATATCGGGAATAATAAAAAAAAGGAAAGCTTTACATTTTAAACTTGTACAGGGATTTAGAATGTGGGGGAGTGTAGTGTTGGGTATGTAGACATTTGAGCAGACTCGCTCATTTCAGTTGACATTTGCAATTTAGGCACTTGCAGGGGTGTGGATATTTGGACTGCTCGGCAGTCTGAAATGCCCCCTGCACTCGTGCACACTCTGTGTTAGCCTTAGAGTTGAGTCAGCATGCCCACATGAACATGCATGACTCGATGATGTCATACTCTTAGACTGCAGTTTCCGAGTAAGACTTAGTTAGTCTTACATGGAGGATTAGTGAATCCCGGCCATTGTCTTTTGCTTATTATCTAACTTGTATTCATTGACATCTTAGCATATGATTCAAAATATTATGATTATTTACTTTTAGACAGGAAGAAGTAACCTGGACAGTTCTTAGAATTTTAGGATTTCTGCAGCATCACAAAAGTGCTCATGATTCTAATTAAGCTGCTTTAAGCTGGTCCTCATGCAAGGGCTTACAAATGAACAGTTTATTAGCTACAATTCACACAAAAACATTCATAAGTGAATCCAAGCCACATCTGCTTTATACATAAATCCCTCAAATCCTTCCAAACCACTAAAAAAAAAAAAACAACAAAAAACATTTCAAAGTACGTTAACCACTAAAAAGCTATTTTTAGTACAAATACTTATAATACGCTACATAAGTATTTAAAGAAATAGCATTTTATGATTCAGTAAGCACTATTTGTATGAGATGTTTAATATAAAGCAGACTAGTCATATTTTAAAGGAGACATAGCATATAAACTTGCAATAAAACAATGATAGTTATGTGTGATCCAGGTTTAACTAGTAAATGTGTGAATGTTACTCTGATTATTTGATACCATTCCAATAATAACTTTATATATGTTAGAAACTGTATTTTTTATACTTTGTTTATAGCATAGTATAACTTTGCTGGGTGCTGTTGCATGTCAAGTATACTATCAGTATCAAGCATTCAGAACTATGTAAAGCCAACTTCATGCATCTCAAGACAGAAGTGGCGAACTTCATGACACCCACGCAGATGGACAATACAGCTATGACTGCTGAATCCTACACAATTTCACTCTACAAGCACTTACACGAGTTCAGGATCGTGCTAACCCTAACAGAACCAAGATGCTATCCTCCAAAAAAGGAAGCCAATCTGGTGGTTCCCTGCCATAAACAAACTCTACAACAGAAGGAAGAAACTGTTGTGAAAGAGAGTAAAATCTCATGAGTGGAAGAGCTCCCTGATCAGCCTGCATCTATATTATGTGATCGAACAGTGAAATATTCAAACACGTAATAATCGACCCCAAATGTCGAAATGCCGTAATGTCAAACGGCAAAAAAAACACATAAAAACACCTAAACAGACCATAAAAATGCTCTGCCCCCTCCACACCCTCCTCTACTTAAATATACCAACTCCGAGATTGCACTACAGTGCAGACAATGGAAAACTTCCATGTCTGTACTGTACGGAGATCTCCATTGAACCATTCAACATTCCAACAGTTCGACATTTAGGGGTCGATTATTACGTGTTCGAACATTTCACTGTTCGATCACATAATATAGACCCGGTCAGCCTCAGTAAGAAGCTGAGATCCCTCATAAAATCCTCCAAAGCTAGCTAAAAAAAACTAAATCTCCACTGATTCTAAGGACATCCACAAAGCATTCTATAGCTATGTCAAGAATCTCAGTGGCAACACCCAAATCCTCCCTGAGTTACAGCACAATGGCATGAAAATTACAGAACCAACTGATATTGCAACATTCTGGCAGATAGGTTCAGTGCTAACTTTACCCCCCCCTCACCCTCTAAAGGGCCCATATCTAAATCGGAAGAATGCAGAGTCCCTGTAATCACAACTACGCAGGCAAAAACTGCACTCTCTAAAGCCAAGAACACAGCATCCATGGGACTGGACAACATCCCAGGCTGTGTTTTACACGAACTTCAGAATGAACTGGCTCCCCACCTAAGCACCTTGTTCAATCATAGCCTCACATCAGGTCTTCATGCCCACTGAATGGTGCACAGCAACAGTTATCCCACTCCACAAAGGGAGAGCCACCACAAACCCTGGGAACTATCACCCTATTAGTCTGAAGAGCCTGGTCTGCAAGGCCATGGAGCATATCATCATGGAACTCATAAACAAAGACATTGGTAACCTCCAAACTCTGGACCCCTCCCAGTTCAGGTTTGTGAAATTCAGATCATGCCTCTTGAACCTGATCAACTTCTTTGAGACAGTCACCAAAGCCATAAACAAGGGTAAGGTGGTTCACACAGCCTTCCTTGATCTTGCCAAGCCCTTTGACACCATCCCCCATTCTGGAATTATAGATAAACTCAGTAAACTAGGTATAAATCCCTATATCACAAGATGGGTTGCCAACTGGCTCACTGACAGAACCCACACTGTAAAAGTTGCCGACTCCAAATCTGACTTCAAACCAGTGACAAGTAGAATACCACAGGGTTCAGTCCTGGGTCCTCTCCTGTTTGGTATCTACTTCTCTGAAGTACAGGCTAACACAGAAGGTCTCTGGCTAATGAAGTTCACAGATGACTGCAAATTAGGAGCCATAGTCAAGTCCCCAAATGACGTGGACATCCTACAGAAGGGCATCACTGAGACAGATGCCTGATGTCAGAACCATGGCCTCAAGCTCAACGCCAAAAAGTGCATTGTCATCCCCTTTGATAAAAACTCTGTACCCATGAACTACCACATAGGCAGCAGTCTACTTAACACTGAATGTGTAATAAGAGACCTTGGGACTCAGGTGGACAGTAGTCTCTCCTTTGATAATCACATCACCACAGTAGTCAGGAAATCCTTCTATGTGATGCACCTCATCACAAAAGGATTCTCATCCAGGATAAAAGAGGTCATTGTTCCCCTATATTCAGCTCTCATTAGACCCATTATAGAGTACAACACCCCTTTTGGAATGTACCTCACAAGACATCTGCAACAGCTGGAAAGGACGCAGAAGGACTTCACAAAGAGGATTACTGGACTCAAACAGATGCCCTATGCTGACTGTCTCAAAAAATTCCAGCTTTACTCCATAGCATATTGCCTACTGTGAGGTGATCTCTGCCTAACATACAAAGCTATGTCAAACCCAGAGCTGTTGGCCATGCTACTCCTAAAGAAATCCCAATCCCCCCAAGCTACACGCTCTAGGGACCCAAACCTTGTCACCACAATAAACAGAACATGCTGTAGGGATAGATTCCAGTCCCAGAGACTTCCCATACTCTGGAACAAGCTACCCATCTATGTCAAGCAAAGTTCCTCATTAGCACTCTTCAAGAAAAATCTTGATGAGTGGATGGGAAATAGGAAATTCACTCCGGGGATCACTTCTGTGGCTCTGCTTGGTGTGGGCATAGGAAAATAACTTTCTTGGGTGGCAAAAGCCAGGGAACCTTGTTGGCTAGGCTTACTTAGGTCACAAAAGTACTGCCAGCCCAAAGTGGTGTGATAAAAATATATTTTAATGTGACAATAAACAGACCGGTTTTGGCAAACAATTACATAGTCTTCCTCAGTGTAACAAAACTTCCACAAATAGCCACATAATATATACAACAGTTGATTGGCAAGAGAACATGATTGGTCACATTTGCTCATTGAGCCCAGGGGGGAATAACCCACCCAGTTTGATGATCCATTTTCTTTCTTTGGAATTTATTATATTGTGCCAGCCAACCTTGTTCCCTTTCTTACCCATAACTATATCTATTACAGTAAATCTGAAATTGGCTGTAGGGTGATTCAAAACATGTTTATACAAGGCACTGCTTGCTTTCTTATTTTTGATATCACTAATGTGTTCACTATTGTCCTACATAAAACGCAGAACGTGAGCAGGTGGCCAAGTAAATCAGCCATTCACTAGAGCAATTAGAAAATAACTTAATATCATAAACCTGCCAGTGTTCCTGCTAGTGAATTGTTTGGTCTTGTTCCACCCAGATGCAATGAGTACAGTGCCCACATGGGAAACACCCAATCAGATGATCCCCCATAAGTGTTATTTGACATTGTGACTGAACGTCCAGGAACCCAGTTTTGTAATGAGTAAAAAAAGAACCCAATGTTCTACCTCTCCTATACCCAAAAGGGCATCTGTCCAGTAACATATTGGCAAGCCTGACATCTCCCATCAAGATATTCCAATTACGTTGAATCACTTCTAAAAGATTATGTGTATTACACATATAGGAAGTGATAAATCTGATATGTGATTCATGAGTAGGGGACCTATCCTTATATCTCATCAGATCCTGTCTATCTAATGAGGATACCTCCCTACAAGCCATGGTAATGGGTCCAGATTTGTACCCCCCATGCCCTGAATCTACCCACCAGGTCATGCCTTTGTTGTTCATAAGTATTAGAATCAGAGCAAATACGCTTGATTCTCATAAATTCGGATTTAGGAATGTTGCGTATGATATGGGGAGGGTGATGACTAGACGCATGCAACAAGGTGTTGTATTTTGGAAATTTCTGGTACACCTGTGTGTCCAATGTGTGATCAAGATTCCTGCTTACCAGAACATCCAAGAAAGTGATCTGGTTCAGATCAAAGTTGCATATAAAGTGAATACCCCATTTGTTGCTATTGATGTAATCCAAAAACTCATTTAGAAAAGTAACATCAGCTCTCCATACTAGCCAGCAGTCATTCAAATAGCAACGCCAAATGTCAATTTCGGACAAATACAGATTGTGAAAGGGATCGTAAATCAATTGTTCTTCCATATATGCCATAAAAAGATCGGCGTATATAGGGGCAAATGAAGCCTCCATAGCGGTAGCCTGCATTTGCAAATAGCAACAATCCTGGTAATAGAATACATTCTTGGTTAGTACATGCTCAGTTAATCCCAAAAGAAACATTTTAAAGCCCGGTGGGTAGAGTTCAGATATTGTTAACCAATGTTCCAATGCTAACAAGCCTGCCCAATGTGGTATATTAGTATAAAGGGCAGACACATCAAGGGTATATAACAATCACCCTGGCTCAATTTAGGTGTCTTGCAGGATCTGCAGGAACTCCATTGTGTATTGAATCTGGGCCCTGAATACCTAAGTAAATGACGGAGATATTGTGTCAAATAGACCGATAACGTCTCAGTGAGAGATCCCCTACCCTAAACAATAGGCCTACTAGGAGGGTTCTGTAATGATTTATGTACCTTGGGAAGAAAATATATGTATTATGGTTTGGGATCACTCATCATCAGATGTTTTGAAATGGAAGTTATGATTATCCCCTCCTCCACTGCCAAGTTCAAAAAGGCATCAGTCTGTTTTTCTAAACCCCCCATAGGGTCCAGGGGCATACACATGTAATGCTGTATATTGTTCAGTTGCCTCTTTGCTTCACTATAATAATTAACCCAGTCCATAACCACTACAGCATCCCCTTTGTTAGCCGGTATGATGACCAAATTTCTATTAGACCTAAGCTGTGTTAGGGTCTCTTGTTGTATCTTTGAGAGATTATGTGGCTTGCCAACCATGTCAGAATAGTGGAGATGCAGATCTTTGAGAACTCTGTGAAGAAAAAGATGAACAGTGGGATTCATCAGAGGCATAAAGCCTGACCTATGGAAATGAAATGTTTGATTATCAAGCTCATGATCATGTTGATCAAAAAACAATTTCAAATTCAGAGTACAACAAAAGGAATTCACATAATCAGCAAAAACACTCTCAGGGACAAAGAATGCAGGGATGAAATTTAATTCTTTATTAAGTAATTCTGTTTGAGATGGAGTTAAAACATGTGAAGAAATGTTAAGAACATTATTAAATTCAATTAATTGGTCATGATTTATAATAATGTTGCCACATGGGGTATTCTTGTAGTGTTTCTGCCCCGCCCTGTGTCTCCTGGCCCTAGAGGGGGTTCCAAGTTGCTGCATTTGGGTGTGGGAGATGATAGAACTAGCGGTGTTTCTGACTCTGTAATGGAGGAAGAGTCATCCCCCGAAGTACTGCCAAAAGATGACACATTCTTCTTTAGGATGGACCTTGGCCATTTTCTTTTATTGGGTTTGGAACCCATATTAGCAAATTTAACACTTTTGTGGGGTCCAAATGGTCTCCCCCTGTCATAGTCCGCTTGGTCTCAGTTAAACTTATGTATTTTCCTGTCCCTGAGTTGACCTTCCAAAGTCAAAAGTTCCTGACTTAGCTGTTGTAAGCAGGTTTGATAGCATGCCTGCCCCTCAAACAATTTGGTATCTTCATAAAATTTAGTAACCTCATTCAAATTAGAATCAATGCATCTAATATAATAGGCCAATAGGGCCTCCACAAACCCCACAGATGTTTGTTGTTGCACTGCTATTCATTGTTGATCCAATTCTTGATCTATATCAGAAACTAAGGGTTGTATATGGACCCTAGGTCTTCTAGGACAAATATTACTCGCCATGTATGCTTTAAATAGGCGAAGATGCCACACGTTGGTGCGCATGGTCCTCATACTTTTGGACAATTTAGCAAACACATCATAACAAGATGTTGTGGATTTACCCCTATCCAAGGGATCCCCAGGAACCTTAGTCCCTAGACCAAAAACACCAATATCATCCCTGTCAGATGGCAGACCTTTGAGGAGTTGACCCAAGTCCATAATCATCCAAAATTATAAAAAACTGGGAATTGGAGCAATAACGTTTCGGGACTGACAGAAATGACAGCAAGTGTATTCATTATACCAAAAACACATCAAAATAAATGATAAACCATAGGAATCATTATAAAACAGGTTCAAACCACACCACAACATAAAAGTGGTTCTAAGAACTAAAACAGAAGCATCCAATCTGTTATCAAATTGCTTGGATCACTGACCCGAGGAACAATAATAGCCCCTACTCTGGTTAGACAGGGTTCAACGCCCCAAATAAAGCAAAAATAGATGGTGTTACGTGCCCCCAACAGAGACATTACCGGACAGATGCTCTTTTGGGTATAGAAGAGAATGAACATTGGATTACTTTTTTACTCATTACAAAACTGGGTTCTTGGAAGTTCAATCACAATGTCAAATAACACTTATGGGGGATCATCTGATTGGGTGTTTCCCATGTGGGCACTGTACTCATTGCATCTGGGTGGAACAAGACCAAACAATTCACTAGCAGGAACACTGGCAGGTTTATGATATTAGGCTATTTTCTAATTGCTCTAGTGAATGGTTGATTTACTTGGCCACCTGCTCATGTTCTGCATTTTATGTAGGACAAACCTCGAGACCTGTGAACTCCGTATTAGTGAACACATTAGTGATATCAAAAATAAGAAAGCAAGTAGTGCCTTGTATAAACATGTTTTGAATCACCCTACAGCCAATTTCAGATTTACTGTAATAGATATAGTTATGGGTAAGAAAGGGAACAAGGTTGGCTGGCACAATATAAATTCCAAAGAAAGAAAATGGATCATCAAACTGGGTGGGTTATTCCCCCCTGGGCTCAATGAGCAAATGTGACCAATCATGTTCTCTTGCCAATCAACTGTTGTATATATTATGTGGCTATTTGTGGAAGTTTTGCTACACTGAGGAAGGCTATGTAATTGTTTGCCGAAACTGGTCTGTTTATTGTCACATTAAAATATATTTTTACCACACCACTTTGGGCTGGCAGTACTTTTTGTACTTTGCTTATCTTTTTGGTGTCGTGCCCTTGCCGTACCTGCTGAGGCTGGCTGCTGTGTTTGTTAGGCTTTCTTAGGCCCTTGGTCCAATAGCCTAGTACCTACCTATGAACCTATGTAATAATTGACAGCGGTTTAGAATGCAATTCACTGCCTTTTGCTTATTATCTAACTTGTATTCATTGACATCTTAGCATTTGATTCAAAATATGATTATTTGCTTTTAGACAGGAAGAAGTAACCTGGACAGCTATTAGAATTTTAGAACTCCTGCAACATCACAAAACTGCTCATGACTTTAAGTTGTTTCAAGCTGGTTTTCATGAAAAGGGCTTGAAAATGAACAATCTATCAGTTGCAATTCACACAAAAATGTTACAAGTGAATTCAAGCCACCTCCACACCACACACCAATTTCTCAACTCTCTAAATACCACAAAAAAAAAAAATAATAATAATAATCTCAAAGTATCCCAATCACTAAAAAGCCATTGCACTCAAGTAAGTAACATTTAATGATTCAGCAAACAATATTTGTACGAGATGTTTAATATAAAGCACTGTCATTTTTTAAAGGAGACAGGTTTAGCTTGTAAAAGTGTGAGTGTTACTCTAATTATTTGATATCATTCCAATAATAACTTATATATATATATATATATATATATATATATATATAGATATATATATATATATATATATATATATATATATATATATATATATATATATATATATGTAAAAATCTGTATATTCTATACTTTGTTTATAACATAGCATGTCTTTCCTGGGTGCTATTGCATGTCAAGTATACTATCGGGTCTATATTATAAACTCAAATGCTTACCTTATCGAATCCCTAAACGTCGACCCCTCCTCATTGAACCGCATAAACACAGAACGCCCTAAACTGCGAAATTAAAAACGTCGAACTAACATACTTGTCCCACCCCACTGCCCACTACATACTACATACACAAACAAACTAAATAAACCGCATACATACACTAACCAAAACCCTACTCTGGTGTACTTCTAACCGTAAACTAAACCCTACTTCTAACCCTACACTAAATCTTACATATACCACCATGTATGCACTTAACTTAACCCGCACCCTAACCCTAAAGTCCGTAACTATCACACACTTACCTTACTGAGCTATACCGCAGAAGGCCAACCATGACGATTTGGCATTTTCAGTTTTGCTCTTCTGGATGTTCGCTGTTTTCACGTTTTGATAAGGACGGGTCAATGTTTAGGGATTCGATAAGGTAAGCGTTCGGGTTTGTAATGTAGACCCATACTATCAGTAGCACACTACTGGACCATTTTAAGAACCCAGAGTGTAACTTAACATGCCTCTTTAGTACATTTGTTGCATCTTGTATTATACTTAATAGTAAATTACTCAACTATGCCAAAATATGAGAAAGTGTGCCACCTATTATAAGTTTCATAATAAAAATGATTAACTTTTAGTAAGATGAATAGTTTAACCTTTTAAGCTCTAAGTGAAAATAAGTGGCTTTAATTTCATATATAGCTAAAAGAATCAAACTCTAACATTTTAGAAAAGGATCTAGTAATCATTTGAAGTTGGGAAGAAAGAAAGAAATGCTTTACCTTGTAAAAAGCAATATGCAGCACCTGTTCATAAGTATTCAAGCACTTATTTAAATTAATAAGAATTCATAACCATGAAATACAGTGATTTTCATTTGTCCTTCAGTTTTTTACTGTTTTTGTCTTTTATTAACCAACCATCTCGTGTTGCATTTCTCTTCAAAGAAATTGATAGATTCTAGTCCATTTCTTCTGTTTTTTGCCTAGGATTTTTTTTGTGTAAAGTCATTGCATCTTCCAAGGTGTTAAAAATCTTCTTTCCTTTTGGAAGGTGAATCCTTATTTTTGCTGGAAACAAGATTTGTGCTTTAATATTGTTCTTTAAGCTTTTAACAAGTGGCACACATGCTTTTCTCTTTGACCTCACTAATGTAGAATAGTCATTGTCAAATCTTATAGTATTTCCTTTAACTTAAATTGAATAATTAGTCTATGCAGCTTTTAAGACTAAATCCTTATCTTGACTTGAGGAAAAAAAATTATGATCACTGACCTTGGTGAAGGTGTTTTTTTAAAAATGAGTTAGAAAGTGCTCTATGTGCCCTTTCGATGCCAAAGGAAGAAGCTTCAGGTAGGTTCAAAGTTTTAGGCAGCCATGTATTAAGGAATTGAATCGTACTGTCTCCCTCTTCTTTTTCAGGAATCCTGATGTTGTTCCTTCTAGATCTCTAAGTTTTCTATTTTATCTGGAATGAGTTGTTTTGTTTCAGCAGAAATTCAGTGTTATTCTCATTTTCAAGTAACCGTCAATCAAAATGCTACTCAACTCCAGAAGGGTAAACGTCAAAATGCACGCACTCGAGGCACTCCTCAGTATGGAGAACATCGACATCTGTGCATTAACAGAAACCTGGTTTAAGACTCCTGAGAGCACCCCAGCACTACTAGGCTATAACTCATACCATACCTTTCGGCCACAGCACCAGGACCAAAACACAAAAGGCGGGGGTGTATCCATATTCCTCAAGGATACCCACACCTCCAGGTTAATGGCGCAGCATAATGCATCAGAGATCATCCATGTGCAACTAACAATGGGAAAAACTGCAATCCAAACTGTAGCTTGCTACAGATCACCCACCATGGCCCAGGACCCCCATTCCGCATTTCTGGAGACACTGGTAAATATGAAGGTCCTACCAAACACCCTAATACTGGGTTATTTCAATTACCCAAACATAAACTGGGAGAACTACTCAAGTACTAACTCCCTTGCCCAACGCTTCCTAGAATTTGTAAGCTCAAACGCCTTGTATCAATTGGTCAACACCCCCAGCAGAGGGAACTACATACTGGACCTGGTCATCACCAACATGGGCGACCGGTGTTCCACACCGGAGGTCAACCCCTTACTGGTTAGATCAGACAATAGACTAATTACTCTGGATATCCACATTCCGCCCCCACCCCCAGTCAAGGAAACCACCATGAAAAACTTTTCAAAAGCAAACTTCATGTTACTTAAGACCGAGTTGGAAAGGTTCACAGCCCCATGCTAAAGGACAATGCTATCCAAGCTGCTGAAACCTTTACAAAGGCACTCTATGAGCATCTGCAAGAATGCATGGATTGTGCTATTCCAAGTAAAACCAAGACTCACTCCTCCAAGAAAAGGAAACCAGTCTGGTGGACCCCTGCCATAAACAAGCTATACAACAGAAGGAGGAAACTAGTACAGAAAAGAGTAAAATCCCAAGAAGGAAAGACATCCCTGATCAGTATCAGCAAGAAACTATGATCCCTCATTAAATCATCCAAGGCTAGTTTCAAAAGAAAAATTTGCCAATAACTCCAAAGATAACCACAAAGCGTTCTTTAGCTATGTCAAGAACCTAAGTGGAAACTCTCAGATCTGCTCTGAGTAAATGCAGAATGGCACAAAATACACTGAACCGACTGATATTGCCAACATTCTGGCAGACAGGTTTAGTATAAACTTCACCCCCCTCTCACCCCCTAAAGGGCCCATAACCATACCAGAAGAATGTAGGGCCCCGTCAATCACCGACACACAGGTCAAAGCAGCACTATCCAAAGCCAAAAACACAGCTTCAGTGGGACTGGACGGTATCCCAGGCTGTGTCTTACAAGAGCTCCAAAATGAACTAACCCCTCACCTAAACACACTGTTCAAACTCAGCCTCTCTACAGGCTATGTACCCATAGAGTGGTGCACAGCAATAGTTATCCCACTCCACAAAGGTGAAGCCACAACGGACCCCGGGAACTATCGCCCTATAAGCCTGACTAGCCTGGTCTGCAAGGCTATGGAAAGCATCATCGTGGAACTCATTAACAGAGACATTGGGAACCTCCAAACCTTTGACCCTACCCAGTTTGGCTTTGTTAAGGGCAGATCATGCCTCCTAAACCTGGTGGACTTCTTTGAGATAGTTACCAAGGCATTAGACGATGGAAAGGAGGTCCACACAGCCTACCTAGACCTTGCAAAGGCTTTTGACACCATTCTCCATTCTAGTATTATAGACAAGCTCACCAGCTTGAACATAAACCCCTATGTCATGAGATGGGTTGCCAACTGGCTCATGGATAGAACCCACATGGTGAGAGTTGCAGGCTCTACGTCCGACTCTAAACCGGTTACAAGTGGCGCCCCACGGGGCTCAGTCCTAGGACCCCTCCTGTTTGGTATATACTTCTCAAAGGTACAGGCAAGCATAGGAGGACTATGGCTGACCAAGTTCACAGATGACTGCAAACTAGGGGCCATAATTGCCTCTCTGACTGATACAGACACCCTCCAGATGGGTCTCACTGGGACAGATACATGGTATCAAAATCATGGCCTTAAGCTAAATGCCAAAAAGTGCATAGTCATCCCCTTTGGAAAAAACAAAGTACCCGCAAACTACCACATAGGTGGTAGTCCCCTAAATACAGAAAATGTAATAAGGGATCTGGGGACCCAAGTAGATAGTAATCTCTCCTTTGATAATCATATTGCTAAGGTGGTTAGAAAATCCTTCTATGTGGCCCACCTAATCACAAAAGGGTTCACACCTAGAACAAAAGAGGTTATTGTGCCTCTCTACTCATCACTCATTAGAACCATCATAGAATACAACGCCCCATTTGGGATGTACCTTACAAGACACCTACAACAGCTGGAAAGACTACAAAAGTACCTCACCAAGAGTATTACTGGCCTTAAACAGATGCCCTATGCAGCCCGACTCAAGAAACTCCAGCTGTACTCGGTTGCATACCGCTTACTCAGAGGTGATCTCTGCCTGACATACAAGGCCATGTCCAATCCAGAATTGATGGACATGCTCCACCTAAAAAAAAAACAAATCCTGGAGAGCCACATGCTCTAGAGATATAAACCTCACCACAACGATAAATAGAACATGCTGGAGGGATAGATTCCTATCCCAGAGACTCCCCATGCTTTGGAACAGGATTCCAATATACATCAGGCAGAGTCCCTCACTAGCACTCTTCAAGAGAAACCTTGACGGGTGGATGGGAAACAGAAAATTTACCCCGGGGATCACTGCAGTGGCTCTGCTGGACAGTGGCGCAGGGAACTAATGGCTCTGCTGGACAGAGGCACAGGGAACTAATCTAAGGGGGTGGCGAAAGCCAACACATTCTGGCTAGGCTTATAAATGCCCTTGGGCAGATAGCCTAGTATTTACCTATGAACCTAAAATCAGACACTGCCCTCTTCTCTGCTTGTGATATGTGATGATTGTTGCTTAACAGATTCATTCAGCAATTCAACTTGTTTTTACATTCATTTTTAAAATTGTCCATTTTACTTTGTAATTTATCTATCTTTACATAAAACTCACTGATGTTACTTAGTATAGCCTCTATGTCTTTTTCATAGCACTGTCCTGTATACTGGGCTTAGAGTGGCTTATTCTTCTTCTTCTTTCGGCTGCTCCCATTAGGGGACGCCACAGCAGATCAACTGTTTCCATTTCTTCCTGTCCTCTGCATCTTGCTCTGTCACACCAACCACCTGCATGTCCTCTCTTACCACAGCCATAAACCTTATCTTAGGCCTCCCTCTTTTTCTGTTATCTGGCAGCTTCATCCTTAGCATTTTTTCCCAATATACTCTGCATCCCTCCTCAGCACATGTCTAAACCAACATAATCTTGCCTCTCTGACTTTGTCTCCAAACCTTCCAACCTGGGCTGACCATCTAATATACTTATTCCTAATCCTGTCCATCCTCATCACACCCAGTGCAAATCTTAACATCTTCATCCCTGCCATGTCAAGCTCTGACTCCTGCCTTTTTGTCAATGCCACTGTCTCCAGCCCATATATCATAGCTGGTCTCACTACCCTCTTGTAGACCTTCCCTTTCACTCAATTCTTTCGAATTTTCTTGACAGGAAAAAACAATTAAAAGAGTTTCAAACTTGTTCTTTTTTTGTAGTAAACCTTTCAGCAGATGTTCAACTATAAATCCATCAAGTTTTGAAACATTTTTTAGTAACAGTCCTGTCAGAGATGTTAAATTAAACAGAGCTAAAAAACAGTGCTTACTGCTCACCATCTTGGCAACACCCCCTTTGTCATTTTCTTATTACGCTTTATGCTGTAACCAGTTTTGTATGATGATCTTCATATTTGTATTTTATATTTTGTGTTCCTGTGCTGTACCTGTATGCAATCTGAGGAGACCAGAGTCATAACCCAGTTAAAAATTTTAAGTAAATAAAAATACAAAAAAAAGCATACAAACTTGTTTGTTGCAGGATGAAAGCTGTCCTGTACCCCACAGCCCTCTTAAATATATTAACTACAGGGTTACACACCCACTGAGAAAATGACATACCACTTTCCTCACATGGTGCACCTTCACAGTTAGAACATAATGTGAGTTTTTTAGCATCCATTTAATAGTCAAACAGTTGATTATCAATGATCATACCGTAAACAATGTGGAGGTATGTTCAAACTCATGATAACATATAATGTCCACAAAGGGGATTTTAAACGTCCTAGTGTTTAAAATTAAACTACAATAGTACTGCTGACCAAATTTGATTGAAGGTGTTTGGTTTTAAATCATATTGCTGAGAATACTCAATATATTAACTGTCATAACAGTTTATTTGAGTTAATATTGCATGTGATTTCTAAAACAAAACATGCTAATCTCTCAGCTTCATATCGACTAGGACTGCCTGAATATTGAAAATTTCATGGAATCTGTCATCTGATGAAATTCACAGGAATGTGCTCTAAAGGTGAATGCAACCACAATTTTGAGATTAAGAAAGCTAATAAACCCAAACAAGTCCAACTACAATAAATGTTGAATGAATGACCAATGGAATTTTTGCCAGGAAACTTATGCCAGAACTCCCTAAGACTAAGATTTCAAGAACCCAATTAGAAACTGTAAACAAAAAGTACCGATAGATCCAAACCACTCATTAAATGTGGCTGAAACAGCGCAAGCAACTTACCATTGTTAAGTATTGATAACAGTCTGGAAGAAAAAGTTATAGTCCTTTCCAGCAAGTAGAAAAACATAATAGTTTAATCAGACATCAACAAATGGAAAACATGCAAGCTACTCCAAGCCTACCACAGACTTAATTTGAAGGAGACCACATTTGCCATGTGTCAGTTCTTGGGTACCACTCAAATTTCAGTGGACAGACTATTATTTTCCAGTGGTTTAGCCAGCGCATCCACCTGATGGCTTAACACTTGGGTGGTTGCCCACCTGAGCTTGGCACTTTATTCCCTGAAATACTTTGAGATATTTTTACCTCCTCCCTAATTAATTCTTCATCAAATCCTCTTTAGTAATCCCTACTTACTTCATTCTGCCAAGCTAGATCTCCCTTTTCTAATCATTTGTAAAGGTTAAGATAAATGACTCATTTGTTATTTAGCCTAATCTGCTGTTATTTCATATTCACTGCTTCTTATCCAGAAACACCACCTCAGGTACATTTTTCTTTTTTTTCTTGCAGTCCACAGTATGTGTAAATATTTTGTAGTTCATGGTGCAGGTTGATTATACTCCTATATCTGGAAAAAGACATATAGGGGGCTATGATCAGGTCCCGCTCAAGAAATGGATGCCAAGAAATTGAATCTTAACATCCATGTTGAGAACACATAGTAATGGATCATAACTGGTGAGATATAATCATAACTCTTTGTAGTGCATGGAGTCTTATTTGCTGCATGGACTATCAGTTACAAAAGTAAAAGAAAAAAATAACGCAGTGTGTTTTATGGCTTTGAAAGCCAGTGAAGCAATTAGCCAGTGCTGTCTCTTAGACAGCAATTAGGGAAAAAAATCAGGGCTAGTTTGCAAATGCTGCCCTAATTTAAATAATTTAATTACAGACTGATGTCTGTAAACTTATGTAGATAGGAGGAAAGATATTCAGGGAACTAACAAGACTGAAGGAACATCCCTTCCCTTTCACCTGACCATCACAGTGCTTAGGTGTGTGTAGCAATTGTTACACACCACTGAAAGCACTGTTACAGTTGGGTCTTGCTCTACAGTAGCATATAACAGATGTGTTTTCTTCCGATTTGGAGGGTAATCACGGTGCTCCATACACTACATATCAAACACCCCCTGCTTCACTTGTTAAGGTTGAGACTCACTCTATGCAGTCAGATCTGCCAGTACTGAATAGTAAATGACAGTGGAAGAGCAAAAAAATAGATTTTCTGTCTGCTGTCTCTGCCAGTAATGTGTCTCTGACTTATGAACTTAGGTTGATCGAATAACAGGGTTTGTGTTAGTCTGTATTTTCTGAAGGATGTTAAGTCTGAAACTCACATGTATGTTATTTATTGAATTCAGTCCTCAGTGATTTGTTAAAAAAAAAAACAAAAAAAACAGATCTTATGAGGAAAAGACCATATACGTGAAGCAAAAATCTGGGCATTCTGTGAAAATCTGGGCAGCTGAGAGGCATGGCAAAATGAGTGTAAACATAAGAGACGTTTTTCTCACTGTCTTTCTGTCAGCACTTGCTCAGTGCTTTATGGTTATGAAAGCCAGCAAAATGCATATTGCTGTTTTCTGTATCTAGTAGCACATGGAGCAGATAAAGCTCCATGCACTACAAAAAATTATGATCAGGTCTCTGATCATAACCCTTTATTATGTGCTCTTGACAAGGATGCCAGAATTCACCTGTCGAGCTTCACTCTTGAAGTGAATTTCTTGGAATCCATGTTTCTAACACATAATAAACACATTATAAACAGACTATGATCAGTGACTCACCCATAATCCTCTATGTTATGTCCATCTATTATCTATCTAGGCAGTTCCATCTCTAGGACTGCCTTGGTCTAGCTGCGTACTTTAACCCATCCTTTTCTGAGCTTTCATATATCTTTTCTTCTTCATCCCTGCCTTTTATCACTGCATATGTTCTGTTTTGTATACAATGACTCTTTAGTTTTAGCAACATTAAGAGTTCTTACCAGATTTCTTTCATCTTTTTACCCTTGTATTAATTTAACGGCTCACTATTTCTTTATTGCACCCGCACAGCTTCTCCCCAGATGTTAGCTTACATTTATTATTTGTTTTAGTAAGCATCCTCAACAATGATCAGAATTCAAAGTTTATAAGTGATTACTAGACTAACTATCCGAGGGAGTCCTTTTTTAAGCCTAGACGTGCTTTCCAAAGGTAAGAATAAAACACTGTACCTTGTATTTGTAAGGTAAACACCTTCATGATTATGATAATAATTGAATATCAAGCCTGTTTTTGTACTGAAACCATCATAAAATAGATAGCAGTAATGAAAATATGAAAGTCAAAACGCTTAAACAAAGTAAACTTTATGTATCATCGTCTTTGCTTTGGGAATGGCACCACATCTCTGCACCTCCTAATGTGGAGGTGGAGGTGCTACTGCACACCCCCAGATCTCTGGTTGCCCAAATTTGTAGAAAACATCCCTGATTTCTGGTTGCACAAACTTGAAGAAATGGAAAGGTAGTTGAATAATTAAAGACACTTTTTCCCTTTATCTGTAATAAGCTTTAGAGACAACGTTCATTTCAGTGAGTGTCATTTTATTAGCTGATACAATGCATTGAAACATCTCAGCACATTTATTTAAACATATACAACATTTTAAGGTCAAAAACTCTATAATATAAGCTTTAACATTCCTCTGATTAGTTATTTAAAATTGTACCTTTTTCCTTTACAAATTTTCTAAGTCTGGACTTCCAGCTTGTCTTATATTTGACTAGTTTCTGCTTACTTCAGGCTTCCTTCCATATCCCTTTACTGATGAGTAGGAGAGTTTTCTTAGAGTCCTGGCAAAAGTTCTTCATTTTCTCTAGGTATCCCTTGGTCATTCATGAAAGAAGGGTTAAGGACCTTATGTCCTTACCAGGTCAATAAAATGCAAAATGCATTGAAACATACATAGTGGTGTTGAACCTAGCATTATCATTAGCTATATTGACCTAACCTTGACTCAAGTGTTCTTAGCACATGCTAAAAATGTTGTGACTTTACTGTCACTCTATACAATGAAAAATACTTTGTAGCACCAACAAATTATTTTGGATTAGACTGACCCCCGGATTCATGAAGCTCGGCGCAAGGCCGGCGTAAGGCTTGCGCCGGCCGTGCAGCATATAACTGGTGTAGCAGCGCCACATGCATAGTAATGAGTGTGCGCCGCAACCTCAACCACGTGCATAGGGCACATGCGTGAGTCCAGGGAGCCCAAGTAGGATGCGCCCGTAGGCGTGGCCAAGCTGGCAGGCGATGAGCAACCTAAAGTGCTGACTGTTACAGGCCGCCTGCAATAGTAACTTCACCAACCAGTGTCCGTGGATAATGAAACATATGCAGAGTATGCAACATAGTACCCATCCACACAAAATGGAGAACCAAACATAAATCCACGAAGTACAAAATGTTCCCGTCCACGGAACAAAGGATACTCAGAATACCAGGCATACCCAGTGGAGGTGTACTGCATCATGTCAGCGCGCCGCAACTACACACGACTAGCCCCATGGGCATGGTCACCAGCAGTCCCACAGTGGTAGTGAGAGTACACAGCTGGGCAGTCGTGGCCATATAACAACCAGAAAAAAAACAGATATCCCAAACACAGACAAACATGTGTATAGTAAAATGTGCTAGACACAGCAACGTACCCGTCACATACACATAGGATGGCGTATGCCGAATCGGAATATCCAGAAGCAGAACCCATGCATGCAAATGTAATACACAACAGCCCCGTCATAGCACGTAACCCGCACCCATGTCCGACTGTCCACCCAATCCAGCTAGCAGCCTTGCGCAGCTGCACACCTACACACAGCGGGTATACCCCAGATGTAGTAGGAAGTATTGTCCTAGGCAGTGACACGCGTGCAAATATGTACCCCACATGTCAACATCCCATCCCAGGTACTGATATCCAAATGGCTGCATGTGAATGTGTCGGCAGAATGTGTACATCCCGCGTGTGGTTACGGACCTGTTGAAACCCCATAGGTGTTCACACGCCACGGTGTCCATAACTGTACACATCTGGACAAAGCAGTATGTGCAGCCACTGTACCGATGATTAGCTATGCAGACATGTCAAACACAATACACAGGGCGAAACAGCCGTCCACCAAGCAGGTCACCCCAGCAGGGTTGCCACATGCATAGAATGTCAAGGTGGGACATCACTCGTAGATATATGTTGTTCCGTATGGCAAAACACCCACGGCCAATGCAAAGGATAGAATAACACGTATATGCCCAGATGAATGGTTATGTCATAGCATGGGAATAGCTTAAGCTATCCAACATAATAGTCATGTGTACCAGATACAAAATGCCTGTAACATGCAAGTAGTAATGCAGGAAGACATACACGACTGTGTCAATATCACAGGACATATGGCATGTGTCAAGTGTCGGCGCAGGACACAAATGTCCTTAATGGGGCCCCCTGCAAAGAGGAACACGTGCCAACCCCACCCCCCACTGACGTATCTGCAGTATAAATACAACCCAAACACACACCAACACCACCATCCAACCCATGACAGCAACGAAGGCCGGACAAAGACCAACACGATGCATGTACAAATAGGGACACATGTAACCGGTGCTCCGACAAGCTTCCACAGGCCACCGAATAATAGTATGTACATACGCATGTAATGCTGCGAAGGATGTGTGGTAGTCCCTAGTATCACAGAGATAGGTACACAGATACACTATAACCAACCGTCACATATGTGCACTGTACACATCATACCTGCAGGTAATACATAGTTCAATCATGTGCCACATAAATATCCACATATGAATGAGGACAGGGGATAGACAAGTGTGAATGGGAAAAATGCAGAACATGGCATATGTATGATAACCGGCACCACCCACAGCATTGTATGCCAATAGCAGAAGCTATTGTTGGTTGTCCAAACACTCGTGTCTGTACATACGGAATGAATATCATAGCAATAACCCATGCCTGGGTGTGGGTAATGCTGGATATACCCACGGTAGACGTGGTGCGGTCCCGAGGGCGATGCCCGAGGGACCAAACAAAGGCAACCGTGGGTAAATACAGCAGTACCCACACCCAGACCTGGGTTATTGCTATTATGCCATATCATGTAGGAAAATAAACTATTAATCCCCAGACATAATGGCACAGCATAATGCCTGTCTGCTGCCCGTCCGCAGATGTCTGGCATCCACGGCGGTGCTGACGTACTGCGTGAGATGTCCGTTGCTAATGTCAAAACTGTCTCACTATGTAAAACACAGTCAACATAGCAAATCAATACAAAACAGCAACGGAGAGCTCGATGTCCCCGTTGCTGTGTTGTACAACCTGTCCCACTATGTTAAATGTGTGTAGCAGAGCGAGACTGCCCCAAAGTAAGCAACGGACATCTCTGTGGCTCAGTTAAAGCTGTCACGCTATGTTAAACCCATGTAACATAGCGAGAAGGTTATAAATACCGAGGTATACTAATGGAAATAGGTCCGGGCGACCGGACCGTGTGCCATTACTATAACCCGATCTACAACGGGCACACTGGCCAATCAGCGTACACGGTTAGGAATAATGGGGGTGGTTACGGTATAATAGACATGGACAAACCGTGCCCATGTGCCTCGTCTGACATTCGTACATGGTCAGGGCAGTTCCGTACACTAGGCGGACAAGACCAAACCCAGAGCACCACAGGAACACCCTGACAATTAAAGACCTGTATGCGTTGGGGCTATAAGCCCCTGTGATCTGAATATCCCTGCGGTCACGCCATATGCATCCTGGGTCAAGAGCAGTAGGGAATAGGGAATGTGTAACATGTAGTACCGCACTTTTCCCAGCAGGAGAATGGATGCCTGTGATGTAAGTGAGTGCGGGGGGGGATATGTTAATGTAGCTATGTACCATGGGTATGCATATAAATGAGACAGAACAGCAAACGTGTAGTGGTCACAGCAACCGGCCAACGTGAATGCAGTCCCGTTTGAATTACGACTATCGAACATATAAATGTGAACGTGTAAGTAATGCGTCTGTGCCGCAAAGACAGTTACATGTGTAAAGGTAAAAGTGTGTTCCGCACACGTCCGTTAACTGGATCAGAGATATGTTACTGGAACAGTCACAACTAATACAGGCCACGTAATCACACAGACTCAGTAAACATATGTAACCCAGAATACGGATAGGCATGTGCGCCTGCGCGTAACCCACAATTAGGAAATGCAAGTGCGCCTGTGCGTGTGTGATCCGCTCACAGCAGGGTAGGTTAATGCTGTGTCCTCCACGTTAGTTATACATGTCTCAAAACTGTCAGCCTCTGAAAGTATGGAACCGGACAATGCCATGCAAAGTACTGGTACAAATAGTGAGAAACACATGATATGTGATAAGACAAACATAGAATGTGGATAGAATAACGGGTGTGTTAGTAGCAAGGATTGACGAAGGGTATGCATCTGTAACCCGACCTACTTGTCAGAAGGTGCCACCGTACGTTTATGTAAATTATATGTTGGTTTACATTTGTTGACCGGGCTAGGCTAGCTGGATATATGTCCAGTGTCAGTAGAGGCCTGGGGAGAAATGCTCCACACACAATAATAGCACAACATACCAAAGTAGTCATATATGTAAACAAAAATGAACAACAATAGAAAGTGTCCAAAAAGGACTGGTTACATAAAGATTCCAGAAGACAAAGAAAAATATAGTCAGTGGAAGCACGTCCTAATTATAGAATCAAGTCTCTATAGAATCAAGTAAGTCTCACATGAAATGCCAGCAAATTGCCAGACAGACACAGGTCATGGTAACTCACACCTAAGATACAGTGCCAACCATCCATACACTCTGCCAGAACCTGTACAGTGGAAAGGTATGGTATGGTTATAGATGTGTGTACACAGGTAATCCACAGACAGTAACAAAGCAAGGTATGAAACGAGGGGTTCACATGTATATATGTACACACAACAGACCTACGTCCCCTATATATGACACATGGATATAAATATGCCAAGTAATAGATAATATGGGTAGTCAAACAGACATCCATGACTGGGGAACATACAGCAGCAGTCAAAACCACTGGCCAGAAGGTGACAGTCCAGCAAGTTCTACACTTTACACATGCACACTGGTGTCCATTGTAGGACTCCAAAAATTGCTCCATTCGCAACCCCTGCTGCGATTGACGCAAAAGAAGTGACAGCCGCAACTATGGAACAGCTATACATGCACTAAAAGCTTGTTCAAGGTTGATGACACATGTGTCCATGAAATGCAGGACATATGGACAGATATCCCCAGAGTGGCGAGTCCATAGAAGTGCGTCCACATCCCAGTACCGCACACATTAACCATGTGTAATGTGTACCGTTGAGGGTTGCAGGCATGGGAACCTGGGTATGCAGAAATGGGCCTAGGTGTTGTTTGGCAGAGAATCCGTAGGCCCGCCTCGTGGGAGGGATGTGGGTATAGCACATGCCTTAATCCCCACTAATGGTGCAAAGCATCCACCGGATAATGCGGAAAGCAGGTGTGAAATATGTACAGCCCTATATCAGTGTCCTGTAGGCGATTACCATGGATGGACATGCGTACGACCAAGATGGCACCCATAACTGGAAATCTGTTGGAATAACACAGCTGCAGTAAGGCATAGCACAGGAAATACAGATAGGGACTACATTAGAAATACCCCATACAAAGTCAGACCATTGTGCGAATACTGGCATATAGCTCTCAACCTTCCATCACCAAAATGAGGAACACTCGCCTTCATAATGTGGAACAAATGGGCAAAATGTGGAACACATACTAATGGCTTACTAACAACTTCAACTAGGAAGGTCATAGGATGGTTATAATATGCTGTTTTCACTTATAAAGAAGATCCTTTAATGAATTAATATGATTAATGTCAATTGACCATGGATTTCACCTAAAACATTCCTAACACTGAATGTGTAACAGACCCTTTCAATGTGGAACTTTGAGGAATTTTGAGGAGCATGACCCTTTTAAGACCCCAAATGAGGTACATCCCTCATAACGAGGTACACTGGAGAGGTATGCTGGCATAGCCATGAATACGGATGTTATGAGTGTCACCAATCATGCAATGGAAATAGCGCTCCCTATCACCCACCGCACAGTCTGGAATGCCTAGGCAGCAATCAGCTAGGAAGGCACAGCATTATGCAAAACGTAACAAGGGCAATGGCCGAACGTCAGGGCGTGTACACATAATGACAACAGGTCAGGGTATGAAGGAGCTACCTGTCCAGAATACATGTACTGAACCGGTGATACTAGGCGGACAGGTGGGAAGAAAGACAGCAGGACAAATATGCAAACATGTATATGTCCTACCCCGGTAATTGTGAATGACAACGTATGCCCCGCGAAGGTCAATGTGGAAGGTAATCAGACACAAAGGTGAAGTGTCCCCCAGGGTGCCATGAAGTGTCAACATAACAATTACCAGGCCCCCATAGTCGTACGTGAGCCCCGCCACTGACGGGAAGCGCAAATACGATGCACACATATGGTACAGGAAAGAACAAGTAGTGTGGATAAGCAGATGTAGACCTGTGTGAGGAATACAACTGTCTGCATGGGTGTGCCGTGCAAATACAAAGTAATGTCATGTGGTCTGTTATGCCGCCACACACTGTGTGTGTATTGTAGGCAGACAGTAGGTATGTTGTATTAGACACATACCCTGCAACTGCACAGATGTACGCAGACTGTGTAGAAGTCTGCCTCATATGTTCGCTGTGTTCCACGTAACAGTAACAGTCCGGCGCCCTCATGATAACTGACGACAGGAAACAATGACAAATATGCAAGGAAGACACCAAATCAGACAGAAATGCCATACGCATGCATAACATATCACTGTGCCCACTATCAATGTTTCGAAGAGCAACATGACATGACTGGCCCCGAGTGTCCCACTATCACATAAGGCCATGTCCAGATATACGCTCCCTGAGGTGGAGTGTTATGAACAGACACAGATACATGTGTGTGGAAACACTAGTATCCACTGCAAGATGATGGAATGTGCTGCTGTAGGAGGGGTAGTACTGTCCGCAGGTATGTGCTGAAATGCACATGAAACAGCTGTCTACAAGGATTACCCATAGTGGCGACACCTGCACAGACGATTATAGTGGGACATACACACGACCATGCACACAGCTCAGATAGACATACACACACCATAAACAGGCAATGATACACAAGGTTTATGGCGTGTACGAGTACAGTGACAGTACAGCAAGGATAGCTGTCTGCCAAGATATACAGCAGATGTCTGTAGGGCGTGCAACACCTCCTGTAACACGGACGTTGCATGGACAATGTTTGGATATGCATCGTACCACATTTCTATGTGTCAGCCGTGCAAATATGTGATACATGGGACAGACAGCTGTCCATGCAAGAGCAGCGCTATGGGCATAACATATGTATGTATATATACATCGAGAGAGATACAGACAGATACATGTGGCAAGGCCAGTAGTGGAATATACACATCACTACCCTATCACACCACAGCAGGACGCATGTGGAGAACATGCTACGGAGGTCGCTAACCACAGCAGGCACACAGGCAGTCCACTAGCTGCGTCTCAACATCCGCAAACACAGAGATGTCAGCAGGATATATGTGTGCTGCGGAGCGTCTAAAACCATAACCTATGAACCCATGCGGCTGGGAGCATAGACACACACACACACACACACACACACACACACACACACACACACACAAACAGCTGGCAGGCATGGGAATTGATCTTACCCCTACCTACCCAACCGCACAACAGTATGACACAGGTACGGAATGTGCTACTCGGAGCACTGAACACAGCACTGTCAGAGGCATACGTCTAGGTGGGTGACATCATCCGCAAAGGAATAGACGCTGATAGCAAATGTATGTGTTGTGAAGCGTCTAAAAGCATCACTATCTCCAGAGGCAGCTGGAAACACACACACCACACACACGGGGAAGGGCTGGGAGTTGAACCTACGCCAACCTACATGAACACACTACAGCATGATGCATTTACAGAACGTGCTACCGAGATTACTGAGCACAGCACTGTCAGAGGCATACTTCTAGGCGGGTGACATCATCCGTAAAGGAATAGACGCTGATAGCCTAGGTATGTGTTGTGAAGCGTCTAAAAGCATTACTATCTCCAGAGGCAGCTGGAAACACACACACACACACACGGGGAAGGGCCGGGAGTTGAACCTACGCCTACCTACATGAACACACTATGGCATAATGCATTTACAGAATGCCCTACCGAGACTACTGAGCACAGCACTGTCAGAGGCATACTTCTAGGCGGGTGACATAATCCACAAAGGAATAGATGCTGATAGCCAAGGTATGTGTTGTGAAGCGTCTAAAAGCATTACTGTCCCCAGAGGCAGCTGGAAACACACACACACACACACACACACACACACACACACACACACACACACATGGGGAAGGGCTGGGAGTTGAACCTACGCCTACCTACATGAACACACTACAGCATGATGCATTTACAGAACGCGCTACCGAGATTACTGAGCACAGCACTGTCAGAGGCATACTTCTAGGCGGGTGACATCATCTGCAAAGGAATAGATGCTGATAGCCAAGGTATGTGTTGTGAAGCGTCTAAAAGCATTACTATCTCCAGAGGCAGCTGGAAACACACACACACCACATACACACACGGGGAAGGGCCGGGAGTTGAACCTACGCCTACCTACATGAACACACTACAGCATGATGCATTTACAGAATGCGCTACCAAGATTACTGAGCACAGCACTGTCAGAGGCATACTTCTAGGTGGGTGACATCATCCGCAAAGGAATAGACGCTGATAGCCAAGGTATGTGTTGTGAAGCATCTAAAAGCATTACTATCTCCAGAGGCAGCTGGAAACACGCACACACAAACACACGGGGAAGGGCCGGGAGTTGAACCCACACCTACCTACATGAACACACTATAGCATGATGCATTTACAGAACGCGCTACCGAGATTACTGAGCACAGCACTGTCAGAGGCATACTTCTAGGTGGGTTACATCATCCGTAAAGGAATAGACGCTGATAGCCAAGGTATGTGTTGTGAAGCGTCTAAAAGCATTACTATTTCCAGAGGCAGCTGGAAACACACACACACGGAAGGGCCGGGAGTTGAACCTACGCCTACCTACATGAACACACTACAGCATGATGCATTTACAGAACACGCTACTGAGATTACTGAGCACAGCACTGTCAAGAGGCATACTCCTAAGTGGGTGATATCATCTGCAGAGGCAAGGCAGCCGATAGGGAATGAAGACAGAGTGCGCAGTCACACAGCATGTTACAATCCCAAGATGGGCGTACAGTAACACGGCAGTGCTGCCCTCGGGAATACTAACTAACTACGGAGCACAAAATCATGACATGGATACGGGATGCACCACAGACAGTACACCCTATGAGAGGGCAACCGGCGTGCATGATGTAGGCAGCCATTGTGGCATAGCAACTACATATAACTCGCCTGGACGGCCACCATGGCTATGCAGGATGTCATTGGCCATGGCTACACGCCTAGTATCAGACGTCGGTGCCGACTGTACTGTGTCTCCACGCATGGCGTACTGGGCATGCCCACACACCTAGCGGTCGCAAAGGGGAAACATACATGCACACGGGGTATACTCACAGAAGGGCGCAGTGTGCACTGTACTGTGTGTCCATCTACACAACTGCTTACTGGGCATGCTCACACACTTAGCATTTGCAGAGTGCAGACATGCATACACATGGGGTTGAATCATGAAAGGGCAGAGTGTGGAACATCGTGTGTGTCCACCTACACAACAGCAAACTGGGCATGCTCACATACTTGGTGGTTGCAAAGGGGGAACATACATGCACACGGGGTATAATCACAGATGGGCACGGTGTGCACTGTACTGTGTGTCCATCTACACAACTGCTTACTGGGCATGCTCACACACTTAGCATTTGCAGAGTGCAGACATGCATACACATGGGGTTGAATCATGAAAGGGCAGAATGTGGAACGTCGTGTGTCCACCTACACAACAGCAACCCGGGCATGCTCACACACTTGGCGGTTGCAAAGGGGGAATATACATGCACACGGGGTATAATCACAGACGGGCGCGGTGTGCACTGTACTGTGTGTCCATCTACACAACTGCTTACTGGGCATGCTCACACACTTAGCATTTGCAGAGTGCAGACATGCATACACATGGGGTTGAATCATGAAAGGGCAGAGTGTGGAACGTCGTGTGTGTCCACCTACACAACAGCAAACCGGGCATGCTGACACCTAGCGGTTGCAATGGGGGAACATACATGCACACGGGGTATGATCACAGACGGGCGCAGTGTGCACTGTACTGTGTGTCCATCTACACAACTGCTTACCGGGCATGCTCACACACTTAGCATCTGCAAAGTGCAGACATGCATACACATGGCGTGTGAGCATGAAAGGGCAGAGTGTGGAACTTCGTGTGTGTCCACCTACACAACAGCAAACCGGGCATGCTCACACACTTAGCATGTGCTACGCGCCATCCGGCATGCAGACAGAGTGTACACACCGCAGGTCACGGTCAGGTAAACCCATCCACACCCACAGGGTGGTCACACATGCAGTTACTCGTACACAGATGACATCACAGGCATCACGGGTGCAGGTCAAACATGTACACACTGCAGTGAACACTGTAGCTGCCATGCCAGCACCATGTCATCGGTGCAGCAGTATGCCTCACAGTCCAACAACAGCATGTGACATATGTCCACAGGTCTGTATAGCGGTGTACACCAGTCGTGCAGAGTACACATGTACTAACAATGATCCCACATGTGTGATGTAGTCCGCCCATATCAGTATACATAGACAGGTCGGCTCCACACATACCACGGCCCTGACACAGCTATGACACATGACTGCTGCTGTACCACAGTGAACCAACGTCCGGATATGTCATACATGTGATTGTCTGGCTGTGTGCATGGACTGCACACAGGACACATACGAAGCCTGTGATGTACCACATGCATAACACTGGCGTCGCGTGCTACACACACGAATGGAAGGTGGACACATGTCTGTGGTATGCTCCCACTACAGGGTGTAGCGGTGTTGACTGGGACACATACACTTGTATTGTTCGCCTGTGACAGCTGTGATACCATACCACAGTCCATGTTCCATGTATGTCAACACACATGTCAAAATGTAGCAATGCATACACACATGGCAACAGGGGACACATGTGACATGTGTACTGTGCATGGTGCAGCCATGCATGAGCAGTGGCCGATGTCCATAGCATAGTTGCAACTCCCTACCACATGCGTACCCATCATGGGGGCCGTTATATGGTGGCATAGTAACAGCACATATGGCGGTATGTGTGTACATCATGTGTTTAAACACCTGTCCACATGCATGTGTGCAGGTGGTGGCTCACAGGTGTGTCACACACCATCCTACCCTGTCATGTGCATACAGTATGCTATGTCGCTGTTACATGACAGTGCTGCCATAATGCATACCCATCGGTCAGGTGTCATCGACTGTATGTCACATGGCTACTGTAACACCTACCACCTCCCAAGTGCATATATCGGCACATCTGCCGGATACAGTGTTAGTACGCATAATGCACTACATACCGCTGCACGCCTGCACATGTCTCATATGGCGGGTGTGGCATTCCCAGCACCGACATGTGTGCAGGAATGTGTGCCCATGTATGCCACATATCGGGGGGACTATGTCCCACGTGCCACACATCCCTGTACACCATAGTAGAGATCTGTACATACCTCAGTGTGGGGTGCATGGATGTGGATGGTGCAGTACATGCAACATGTCATCTCTCCGTGTATACATGTGTGGTCACCACCATGTGTGTGTGTCAACATGTTTGTATGTCTGCTGCCTGGTGTGAGGGTGTATGCAGATATACTGTTGTGAACGGACACTAACCACACAGGGTGACCATCCTGTACAGGTGCTGCATTGCACAACCCTGTCGATGCCTTAGGTGTGAGCCATACTGACCACCTGTGCAAGTCCGTCCCCTGTGACATGGCGTGTGGGTGCATTGTATTGTGAGGGTGCTGACCACACAGGCAGGTGTCCCCATCTGCACACTATGGGGTGTGTGCCATAGTGATATACACCCCGCGATTGCGGCCGTATTCCTGTACTGGTACAGCATCCTACTGCTGCACAGCGTGCACCATAGCTGACAGGTGACACCTGAGGTCAGTGGCCAGCACGTTGTGTACGACACCTGCACAATGTCACCATACCTGTACTGTGTCCTGCCATGTATGTGATGTCTCTGTCCACTGTAGCCTGTGGCACCGACCACAGGCCAGTATATG
>NC_056731.1:218527705-218605205 GCF_019279795.1 Protopterus annectens
TGCACATGTCAACACAGTAACCCTGTTCTACTGTAGCCAGCGGTGATGTGCTGTGCACATGTCAATGCTGCACATTGTGTTGGTGTGTGTCTGTCAACAGGCCAGTGGTGGAACATGCAAGGGTATTTGTAATCAAATATGAATGCCGCCCTGTACAGCTGTACTGCTAACATCTCAGGTGCTAATGTGTCATGGACATGCACACCTTAACCGGAAAGGTGATAGTAGATTGCCACCCGTACCCATCACCTCTTGTGGGTTGCTATTATCCAACACCCTATTTGTGTTGTATGTTCAGGCTATGCACCTGTGCAGGACATGTGGGCATGTAATGCGCTACTGTGTACCTTTGCACCCATTGCACAACATGTCACACAGGTACACTGGCAGCCATACACTTCACAGCCTGATGAAGGTACGACAGGTGTTGTACACACGTAACACATATCCTGTGGGACATGGTCGTATGTACAGGCATGTCCGACAGTCACGTACCAGTGCTACCCCTATATGACGGATATGCCGTACATGTGGCAATACAGCAACTGTATCAAAAACAAAGCAACTGTCACATGTACTCGTGCAATGCCCCCCTACCAACATGGAGCGGTACTGCCTGTGGGGGATGTGCGTCTGCATCCATGCTGTGCCCATAGCTGTCAGTTGTACATCATTATGTGCAACGTACCTCATTTGGTGTTCTAACGGGTGCATGTTCATCACAGCTCCACATTGGTTGGGTCTGTCACACAGTCATTGTTGTACACGGTTTACATGCCAGCCATGGCTTACTATATGTGAATCAATGTAATTCATTGGGATACCATAATTATACATTAGAGCAGCGTATTCCAGCCATCATATAGCCTTCCTAGATGACACTGTTAGCCAGCCAGTAGTAGGTGTTCCGCCATCTGCACATTAGTCACACAGTACGAGGGCTACTGTTACCCATTTTGGGGACAGGGTGCTGACAGCTGTGGATGGGTGTGATGCTGTCGACAACCATGACTGCACCTGATGGTCACGTCTGGATGGGTAACATTCACAACACACACCTACCTTCACGTAGTACCACATCATCTACAACAATGGACATTCCTGCCAGAACAATGTATGCAGTATGTCTGTATGACCACTGTAGGCACCACTGGTGGTCCCCAGCATGGCAGCCGACAGCACCAGTGTATATCCCGCAGACCCATGGGTTACACCATTCACAATGCACCAGTGACGGATGACCCTGTTGTGGATCACAGTGCAGTTCCACACATCATGTTACACAAGGCATCATGCACTGAGATGTTGCGGACTGGTGAACAGCTCTGCAACTCAACATACGCACACATGACACATCACCTGGTACAATATATCTCTCCTACAACATGCTATTGTGACTGCCCTGTGATGGCAATACACAGACTACGTGTACTGGGACATGCAATGGCTCACCGGTGTTATAGCCCTCTGGGTGTGTGTCTAGCCAAGTGTACAGTAGGCAGTGGTCTGAACACAGGGGCACTCTACATTGACCTACTGTGTCACTGCAACTGTTGCCTATGCTCCTACTGTTATTGTACAGGCATGTGGTATCTGACCGCTATGACAGTCCTGATCGACCACAATGCTGTGGCACTCATGACCTGCAGCCATTGGCCTGGGGTGTGCAGCACACATGTACATCTTCACATGCTATACTGCCTCTATGGCAGTTTCACATAACTGTCTCCGGCAGGGCTGTAACAGGCAGGCACGGCATGGGGTCATGTGGGACAATGCTTGCATCTTCCACTGTGCTGCACACAAGCAAGGCACACACACTATTTCACCACTCACATATCTCTGCGGTAACTGGGACCTGCCTCCATGCTCTGCGTAGCACGCCTGCGAGTACGGATTGTACACGGATCGTACCTCCCAGGCACATACCTGGACTGGAACACCCACAGGTGAGGGGTTCACACATCACACAGTGTTTTGCACACATTCCTGGATTGTTGCCTAACACAATGCATCATAGGTGCTCCATGTGCAGATACCCGTGTTTGTGACCACTATACACATTGTAACACGCGACAGAGTCGACATTGTACACCACAGGTTACATACCGTCTGTGTTGTTATACTGTACATTGGGCCTCAGACAGCTAATACTGCCATGTGCTGACAGCAACCCACACTTCCCTGGAATAGACACCCATGTACCTACACATGCTTGAGTCATGCACTCCGCTCAGCTGGATGACACATTACACAACACATACCATACCTACACTACCCTTAGCATACACAATACCTCCATGTGACTGGTGTGATGCACCTGGGGTTATCCCCTCTTTGGTGGATTAAACACATATGCTACATGGCCCTGCTAGCCACACCCTGGAAACACACACATCGCAGCATACACGGAACATGTGTACTACAACCAGTACTACTGACGTCTGCTGACAGCAGTTGTTAACGGCATGACACCCCAGCAGATGGACAGTGCACATACATATGCTGACACATACCACAGTGCACTTCTGTAGCATGTACACAATTGCAGTAACCATGCTATTCTACACAGAGACATGCCAGTACTGACCTGTTCACAGACGCCACTGTGGTGGTCATGTTCCATGCACATATGATGTACAACCACATGTGCAGGCTGTTGCACAGTAGTGTACATTCACATGTGTGGGGTGCATCACTTGTCAGCCATGGTGGGTCCTCGAGGTCCATCATCACATACTCCAAGGCTAGCTACCTAAACATGGCTGCCGCACATTGCGGTGTGGGGCCTCAGGCATTGTGGTGGTATGTCTGTATTGTTTGGCTACATCCACATCTGATGTCACATACAATAGTCACCCAGGCATTGCAGACCGAGCTAATGTTGGCAACGTGCCAGACAATGGCGTACTTACTGACAATACACCCTCTCACTCACTACAGGGTCGCAATCCGTACATGGACATCATAGTGTCCCTGTGGACACATAAACGGTACTGACATGCACACAATATGTCCTGGGACGCTGGCCCGATGTCAACTTCCGATGTCCCTGGCTGTAATGTCCCACCAACCTGTTCGGTATATGTCTCCGCACCAGGCCACTATATTCACTGCTAGCCTGTTGTCGGACATTGTGTACCCTGACCGCCGCACAGCGGCATTTCTCGCACTACCCACGGGTGGCACTGGATTGCACGTGTGGGACTGTAGTCATACACCCATGACTGGACCATTCTGAATGGCAATGGGGCACATCCTCACGAACGTGATTCCCACACACATTGATGGCCTCCAGGCCTTTCCTATCACCCATGTTGGGCTTGTGTATGCCACAGCATGGCACATACACATGCTGGCCACCTGTCATACCGTTGCATGGGCGGTTGGGGTGGTACGGAGGCTGACACATCAGATGTTGTCCTCACATTGCCCTTCAGCACCATTCCACGTTCTGGTATTGGCAACCTACACATCCACCTGCACATCATACCCTGTGTCTCAGGATGTTATGCTATGTGGCTCATAGACAGGACACACAGTGGTGCGAGCATACCATAGTACCTACTACATGTCAGGTACATATGGCATTACACAGTCCTCAGTCATGGGGCCCCTCATGTTCACTATATGCTTACATACAGAACATGCTGTCACAGAGTACTGTCCATGCCTAGATATCCCACACCTACATACCAAGCGCCATTATTGCTCCACCAGCTCATACCGATACCAACCATACAGGTGTCAGTGTGGCGGATACATCATATGTGTATCATGGCATCAGGATGCATGACACATGGTGCATGCACATCACCTTTGCATAACAACATTCACCCACTGACTATCACATGGATACTGGTCCCGTACATACATATCACATTGTACATGGTTGCTGTACACACATATGCCACACACAGTCCTGTGGTTACCATATTCCACTGTGGCATGGATACCCTTCTGCAAGGCCACACCTATCTGTACTGTGTGTGATGCTGGTACATAGGTAGCCATTGTACCTGTGAAATACACACATCTACACACAGTCAAGGGTACAATACCACATTTATGGTGTACCTTCAACAACAGCTACAGCTTTACATGGCACAACATTGTCATGCCACGATGTTTACCAGGCTCAGACGGTTTACATATGTGGCTGACATATGGACAACACATCTGTACACATCTGCATACCACATACTCAGGGGTGTCTTCTGCTCTGACACGGCCCATGTCTTCCACATTACTGATGCATATACTCCTCATACATGACATCTGCGGTGGGCAGTGTGAACGGACTGCTCCTGGATATGTGCACACACGCCACACTGCATGGGCTGGGCTTCTGTGTTACTTCCACAAACACAACACACACCATGCTGTGGAACATAGGTCCTGTGCACATCCGCAGGGACACACAGTAGCACTGTTCATGTGATACCTCCCTTGCTGTTTGAGTGACATGTAGTCCTGGTACCACCACAGCAGCGGTACTGTGTAGACGTGCAGTTGACACCCGCCTCTGCTGTTCACAGGACACTACCATGGGGAGGTGACACTACTGTGTACACTGCACGTGTGTTTACACATGGACCTGCCAGACTGCATTGTTGCCCACTGTGCACCTGCGCAGCTGCTACAGGTCCTTTGGGCATGGTTACTTGGTGTCCCTTCCATCTCGGCTAGCTATCATGCTACTACTCTGTCCCATACCTACAGGCCATATGTATCCTGTTATTGTACATACCAATATGCGATACCTGTGTTATGCATGATATGCCTGTGATACTGTGTATGATATCTGTCATATCTACCTAGACAGCTTTACATTACACATATTTCACATAGTATCCCCTAATGCAGGGCATACTTGCACGTCGGCCGCACCTTACGTATGACATCAACGGTATATGCCCATACACATGCGTGCTGTGACAGTATACATACATGTCCTATCCCCTGCTATGGCACTTCCTTGTTGGACATCCACTGCCAGCAACGGCGTGTGGTATGGCATTGTTCTCTATAATGCCCCTCTGTGGCAGCCCTTGTGGTGTCTCCGCTGTGTACATGATGTCCCACTGCTGTACACACGGTGTCCACAAGCATTGGTATGCTCAGCAGGATATCACTACATAACTACCTTTCACCACTTTCTGCATTACGGACAAGTGTAATTAATTACAACCACCATTCACATACAGTACAGCTTCGTCATACACATCATGCGTTACACAACCGTACATATCGTGTGTTCTACATACCTTGTCAGTGTTTCGTTCCGTGTTTCGCTCCATGTATCGTTTTTCTGTTTTCTTTCGCTTTCGGTTGTGCACTGCTGGTTCAGTATGAGCATACGGTTTGAATATCCTGAGAGTCATCCTTATATCCGTCGATACATGCAACATGTGAATTCATCCCACCAATTGCTGTTCCTCAGTGAGTAATTACGTGCATATCACCTGCGCATCTACTCCATTCGGAAATTACGCATCGATACTGGGGTATAATTGGATTCCTCACCTGGGCGTTGGCTATTTGCCCTACCTTCGTGGAGATGGTCTGTATTGTGTTATGTTATGTGTAACTGCAACCGCTATGCGTGGCGACAGGTATATTTCAAAGTAATGTTACCCATGGATTGTGTGTGTAGGGTGTAGTATTTGGTTCGACATGTGGGTGTCCCTGTCCTGATGATGAATGATAATGGAGTATTGCATTCAAAACTGTAACATGGCTGTTGTATTCCTTTATGCAACGCATGCAAGTATGCATCCGCCTTTAATTGTGTCTCCCACGCGAGATGTTGTGGTTATGCAGATGTCATTGACTGACTGTATGTTTGTGCTGCTATTACGGTTTGTATTCCTTTAATATCTACGGTGGGGGATTTCGGTGGTTGCACGTGACGGATATGGGTTGTGGGCCTTGCATCTCTACATAGACAGTATAGTTGTCTGTGTGCTCCATCCCTACCTGGAGAGTTAACAGTTAATAGTCTTTTGTTATGGGAGTGTAGCTTGGGCTGTTGTTAATTGGTTCCAATATCGTCTGCAGGTGGCCTTGCTGCATGTATACCCCCGTAACTTCTGTGGTATATCAGCGGCTATGTGTACGTGAGTAATTATGTGCATATCACCTGTGCATCTACTCCATTCGGTAATTACGCATCGATACTGGGGTATAATTGGATTCTCCGCCTGGGCGTTGGATATTCGCCCTACCTTCGTGGGGATGGTCTGTATTGTCTTATGTTATGTGTGACTGCATCTGCTATGCATGGGAACAAGTATGGTCTGCATTCATGTCACCCATGGATTGTGTGTGGCAGGTGTGGTATTTGTTTCAACAAGTGGGTGTACCTGTCCTGCCGACGTATAATAACGGAGTATTGCATTCAAAACTGTAACATGGCAATTGTTTGCATTTCTACAATGCATGCAATTATGCAGCCGCCTTTAATTGTGTCCCCCACGCGATATGTTGTGGTTATGCAGATGTCATTGACCGACTGTATGTTTGTGCTGCTGTTACGGTTTGTATTCCTTTATTATGTACAGTGGGGGATGTCGGTGGTTGTACGTCACGGATACGGTTTGTGGGCCTTGCATCTCTACATAACCAGTATAGTTGTCTGTGTGATCCGTCCCTACTTGGAGAGTTGACAGTTAATTGTCTTTTATGGGATTGTAGGTTGGGCTGTTGTCATGTGGTGTCGGTATCGCCTGCAGGTGAGCTTGATGCATGTATACCTCCGTAACATCTGTGGTATATCAGCGGTTGTGTGTACGTGACAACTATCCCTTGTCATTCTGTCCCAGATATTTGCAGTCATTGTGGTCCTGTTGTTGGGATAGCCTGTTTGCCAGTGGTTGCCACATATTCAGATGGGGATTGATTGTTTGACACTTGTAGAACACACAGCGGTGTTTACGGGCCGACACGCCACGGTCAGTACTGGGGTAGCACACGTATTTCCTGCGGTACATACCTATTGCTGTGTGACTTTGCCGATGTATCTTATTGCAATTAACATATCGGTGTCGTACATACAGGCATGACTATTACATACGTCCTTTCCATTTCATATGGGGTATATTCCTGTGCTACCATCTGGGACATTTTCACTTTGTATCGTTCTACGTCGCGACACACCTAGCCAGGGTGGGGCTGTCACTACTACTTTGGGACTAGTAGTGTACATATGCCTGAGGCTAGTTTACCGTATGCCTACACCTAATAATCTGCTCTGCCTCTAACGTGGCACCAACATACACATGTTGCAGACACACACACATTACACTCACACAGCGACGCACACGGCACCCTCACCACACACGTACACATACTACGGCACTCACGGGGACGGTTGCACACAGTACCTACATGGACCGCAACACCAGCGGCGGTGTCTACCTCTCCCTTCATATCATCATACTATTACACGCGCATGTACTGTTACAGTACTGTGGTCTGGCGATCTTTCCGCCTCCCGGTTATGCATTTCGGTATGTTACCCGTTCCATGGTTGGAGGTATCCTCTTATGTTGAACCTCCCGGATGTTCAGATTGTCGTTTCACTATGTATACTATGTACAGATATCGCGGGTTACATCTCAGTCACCTTATATTCCTGTAATTCCCTGTCTTAACTGTAGTATATATATGTATATGTGTACATATATTTCTATATATATATAATTATATCTATCTACATATACATATATATATATATATATATATATATATATATATATATATATACATATACACATATATATATATATATATATATATATATATATATATATATATATATATATTTATATGTATACATCTTGGCGAATGGCAGGCATACAGCAACGCCGTATGCTGTAGGACCCGCGTACTGTTCAGGTGTTGGCGTTACATGCTCCACTGGCTGTTGGGTGTACAGTGTTTGGGGGCTGCCTATGTTGGAGTCACACATGAGGTCACCCATACAGTACATTTTACAGGTGGTCATGTTTGTGTGTCGTCCATTTCACTGTGTGTGCAGGTAGGGAGGTGTGAGTCCATGGGGCCTACGCTGTCAGAGTATGTGCTATACATTCCCTCTTTGCCAAGGCGTAGGCATATTGGGTATGCCTCCGTCTGCCTACTGGGGCTGGCACAGTGTGTTCCTGGTCTGGAACCCTCTGTGCCTGGACTGGCCTTGGCAGTTGTGGTGGGCTTTGTGGCCCTTCACCGTTATGTCCCTGCAGCAGCTGCTTCCGCAGGATCATATTATGTAGCATGGCACATACTATGAATATGTGGGCACATGTGCCTGGAGAGTACTGCAAGGCTCCACCAGATGTATCCAAGCACCGGAACCATGATTTCAGCATCCCGAACACACGCTTTATGATTATTCTGGTTTGTGCGTGTGCCTCATTATGGCATTCTTGCATGTGTGTGTGTGCATTTCTGATGGGAGTCATCATCCACGGCTCCAGTGCATAGCCAGCATCCCCCACGAGATGGCCTTGTGGGATGTCCCCCCTGGCAAATACCTGGTACAGCTGTGAGGCATGCCAGATATGGGAGTCGTGGTAGCTTCCAGGGCTGCCAGCACACACATCCATGATAATGCCCTGAGCATTGCACATGACCTGGCAATTGATGGAGGGGAATCCCTTGCGGTTTATGTAGCGTCTACCCTGCTCGCCAGGTGGTGACTTGATTTGTATGTGCGTACAGTCTATCACACCCAGTACCTCCGGGTATTGTGCCACACGGTGGAAGTGGCACATATTGCTAGCCAAATCCTCCTGAGATCTGGGGAAGTATATATGCTCATTGGCATGTGGTAACATGACATCCAGGAACTGGTGTAGTACCCTGGATGCTGATGCCTGTGAGATGCCCATTATATCTCCAGTTGGCCTTTGAAAGGTACCTGTGGCCAGTATTTGCAAGCTTACACATGCCTTTGTGTCCACTGGGATGGGTTCCCCTCTGTTGTTTCTTGTTCTCAGGCGTGGCCGGCACAGCTCCACTATTTGCTGTAACGTGTCCCTGTCCACCCTGTAACGCTCTACTATCTCCAGGTCTTGTAGCCCCTGGTAGGTTTCCCTTGGTCTGAACACTCTCCTTCTCCTCCGAGGCCTACGGTGGTTGTCGGCACCCTCCTCCACAACACCGTCTGTCTCTAACACATGCTGATGGATCACAGCCATGGCAGCACCCAACATGTACATTTTAAAAGTTCCCCGTGTGTTTACACCTATGGTGCGGCGTTTGGGAATACACGGCTGTGTGTTGTGTGCATTCACACTTTATACTATTGTGCTCTGCACACCGATGATGTCATAGGGTGTGTTTGTACGGCCGTATCTGGGGGTTATCTTCCATGTTTTACCGATGGAACTACAATGCTGTTGCCTTTGGTGTTGCATTACTCTTGCCTGCCATGGATTACCTTTCGACCTTCCCTTACTATTTCAGCATGTTGCACCTACTATTTCTGGCATGCATCCTGCAGAGCACTGTCATGTGTACTTTCTGGGACATGGCATATCATGCGTTTTGTGTGCTGCCGCCATTGTGCTGCCTGTCTGCTTTGCTCTGCTGTGTCAGGTCTTCTATCTTTGCAATCTGCTACCTCCCCTACTTTCTTTGCATTCATATGCCTCCCCTATCCCGTTTTGCAGGTTTCTGCGTGCAGAGTTGTCAGCTGCCGCCGATTGGCCTTCGTGGGTTGATTAGTGTTGATTGCTCATTAGTACTCCAATTACACTTCTTCCGCATTTCCTCATATTCTTAACATCACCTTCCTGTTTCCGATGTTGTTTGCGGGGCGAGCGTCACATGACTAGGTTAAGGGAACATAGTCATCCTCGTGCACATGCACTTCTGCACGCATTGTGTGCTCTCAGTTGAACTATTAACCCACACCCCGGTCCTGCAGCTGTGATTTGCGATGTACAGCCCAGGTTTGCTGTGCTCCAATGTGCTTCCTGCTACAGTGGCACACCCCTCTGCAGATGACATGCATTCCCTCTAAGCCACTCCTCGGTGTATTACCGCTGCGCCGTTTGGTACAGCCTTACACCGGTGGGGGATTTGCGATTCAGTATTATCTGCCTCATTTGCATGGCATTGACTACTAATTCATAGTTACCACGCCGAACACTGCCATGAGTCCTTGGCAACCCTTGCACTGTGGTTGTGGCGTTCCATGCATGCCATGGTGTATTATGCTGTGACCCTGCTGTGTATTACGCTGCTGTTTTATAACATTGTTATATTATTTCATTGTATCGCACCTTCCGCAAACACGTCCTAGGGTTCTGATGTGAGTTGCTGTGGACATGCCATTTAAGTTGTTATTTACATGTTGTGCATGTTTTCTTTTGACATTCTCTGTGTATTTCGCCATTGGCATATGGTAACAGTGTGACACCTGGGTCTGACACTCTTTTGTTACCCCTATGTTCTGTTTGGGAAAATGTAAACCGTTTTTTTTTTGTTTACATTGCCGTGGGCTTATGCTACGCCTGCGCCACTTCGTGAATCGCTATATGCCTTAATTTGCATGGTGCAACACCGCGCATGGGGTGTTTAGCATACCTACGCAGGGGGCTGCGCAGATCCTGTGCACGCCGGTAGTGCACGTGGGATTGGATCGTATATGAATCGCTCGGTGGCCATATTTGGTGTTGTGACGCCTACGCTATGCGTGCGCCTGGCGCAAGGTTCATGAATCCCGGGGAGAATCTTACATTAAATTAAAGTATTTATCAAACACATCTACATTAAATGTGATAATTATTAATTAAATGTGTGAAATGCAACAGGTTCTGTCAACATTAAATACATGAGTTTGTTTATATATATAATATATATATATATATATATATATATATATATATATATATATATATATATATATATATATATATATATATATGTGTATACACACACACACACACACACACACACACACACATATATATATATATATATATATATATATATTTTTTTTTTTTTTACTCAACAGTTTCTAAGGTTAACTCTTAAGTTCTATCAGTTGATAACAAAGCAGGTAATAAACCATTGTCAGATACATTTCTGGTGGTAATCCCCATGCTTTCAGATTGATTAATATAGCTGCAATTTGTGGCTGTTTCAAGCAAAATATTGTACCTTTTTTAGTGTGTAGTTTGCTTAATTTATGTTAGGTTTTCCCTTGTTCATGTGGTCTCATTTAATCTACATGATTTTACCTACTTTTATATCTCAGTTCTGAGTATGGATTCTTAAAAAAAGTAAAATTTACAAAAAGAAGCCAAGAAAATCTAAAATATACGTAGATATTATTTTATGACAATCTGATTAGTCTATACTGATAATATATTGGCAGTTTTATGAACATTCAGCAGAAAACACCAAAGCAAAGACATACAGCTGTGCTGCCCTCTGCATGTGTTTACATTGCATCTACACAGCTATTCTTTGAAATTACTGTTATCTCTGTTTCTACCATAGGATCATTTGCTCCTTTCCTATTTATTTGCTTTGTATCCTTTTCCTTACGATACATCTAGACAATGCAACTGCCCCAGCTTTAATGCTTTTTACATGAATGCATTTTATGAATGAACAGAATTATCTCTGTGCTGCAGATGTGAACAGTGTGTGGATTGTATTGTTACTACCTGAATGTATATGCTTAAAACAATTTAAGCTCCTGTCCCCTGCCAGTCATTTGGTTCAATTTACACAAGTAAGAACATTTGTTATGTTTAATATTCATCCAGTAAGACATCCATTTGTCAGCTTAGAACGCACGTTTTGTGAAGAGCACCCATTAAGAAATGCAGAAAACAAATAAAGATGATATGGGCCTTTACCTGATGTATGTAAACTGAGAGCATAACTGGTTCTTGGATAGATGTACATGTGTGATCCTCTATCTAAAGTATGGTGATGTTCTCCATTTCTTAGAAACTCTGTGGCTGGATAGGATATGTAGTTGGCTTTGGGTCCTGGATACGTTTTGTAATGTTACCCTTTATTCAGAGTAGCTACTCCCTCTTTCCCTCATTAGATTTTCAGTGAGTTAATTCACTTCTGTCATAAAGCTGTACTTCCCCTTTGTATTCATTATCCTCTGCTTTTCCCTTCTTTCTTCATATTCCCTTAATTTTCTATACCTATCATTGCCTTAATTTTCCTTGTCACTTTTGTTTGCTTTCACCTCTTTTGTTTTAACTTTATTCTCCTTTACTGTTTCCTTCTTAACTATGACTGTATACTACATGAGCTATTCTAATGTATATTTTCGTCACTGTTGTGTGATGCTGTTGAACAGTATTGCCTTTGTTAATCAGTGCATGCCTTGTCTTGCTGTGAAGATTTGTTTTTTCTACAAAAGCCTGCTATTGTAAATGGATCCAGCCATGTTGGACATCCTGGTTATCAAAAATAAATTAATAAATAAACACACACACACACACACACACACACACACACACACACACACACACACACACACACACACACACACACACACACACACACAATAACTAAAACTGAAGACTTCTCATCAGTTTAATTTATTTACCTGATAGATGGGTACCAGTAAGAGTGAAAGGGAAGGTCTATAAAAGGGTAGTGAGACCAGCTATGTTATATGACTTGGAGACAGTGGCATTGATGAAAAGACAGGAGTCAGAGCTGGAGTTGGCAGAGTTAAAGATGTTCAGATTTGCATTAGGTGTGACGAGGATGGACTGGATTAAGAATCAGTATATTAGAGGGTCAGTTCAGGTTGTACAGTTTGGGGACAAAGTCAGAGAGGTGAGATTGCGTTCGTGTGGATATGTGCTGAAGAGGGATGCTGGGTATATTGGGAGAAGGATGTTAAGGATGGAACTGCCAGGTAAGAGGAAAAGAGGAAGGCCTAAGATAAGGTTTATGGATGCGGGGAGAGAGGGCATGCCACGTTGGTGTGATAGAACAAGATGATAGTAAGAAATGGATACAGATGCTCTGCTGTGGCAACCCCTAATGGGAACAGCTGAAAGAAGAAGAAGACCCATGTGTATTTGCAAAATAAATAAAACTGAAGACTTCTCAACAATTTCATAATTTACTGCACCTATAATACAACTTGCGTTTTCAGACCAGCAGTTCAGGATACTATAAGAGTGCTGTCACACAAACATGTATGCCTGTGTATAAATTGAGGTTGCCATTTGTTTGTCGTAGAGTTGCAAGTTCAAAAAAGAATTCTAAACATCTACTTTATAGCTAAATTCTTTATATCCAAAATATTTATGCATTGTGGCAAGTAATAGAATACTTGTCATTTTTTAGAATACATTGGATAGAACAAAAATGGATGTCTAATCACTTGTATGAGGAAAAATAAGCAAACAAGTATATATTTTTTGCACATTTATAAAAATTATATATATATATATATATATATATATATATATATATATATATATATGTATATATATATATATATATATATATATATATATATATTGGACATGTAAAGCTTTGTATTTCTCACAGGGCTTCCGCTGAACAGGGGTTCTGATGCCCAGTCGGAAAATCCTGGTTAACAAATGCAAAATAAAATCAGTAAAGGAAGCTCAAACTTCTCTTGGACTTTTAAAGTTTCAAAACAAGGGACATATTGTTGAAAATAAAGATCTCTCAAATTCCATTATAATTTCTCCCAAGTCTAGCTTATGATTAGTGGTAGATGATCCTACTCACTGTAAGCATTAACTGAACAAACTGAAAATGAAAGTCTGCAACTGCAGAAACCTCAGACTTGGTCACTGTTGTATGCTACAGTCGCTAGTCAGCTTTCCACCCTTAGGATTCTAGTGTTATCTGATTTTGCTGAATATCCATGATGTGGTTAGTTTCACAATATGCAGACCATTTGAAGAACTTTTTGACTTCTGTCACTGCCCAATACATCTTCACCATACGTATAGAAAATACTCATGTTTAATTGTATAATAATTCTGTGTTGTTTTCCTTGATTTACAGACATTTTTTTTTTATTATGTAACAACTCTACTTAAAACTGATGCAGGTTTTGAAAAGAAAGATTCTCCCATTCCCAAAAAGTTTCTGCTGCATTTCATATCCATCATTTGTTATTCCCTAGGCATGACCCTGACCAGTAATCTATAAGCAGCAGAGGATGAAAATAGTTAAGAGAAGAGATGTTGCTTCAACATGCAAGTCTCTGTATACTGTCCTGTGGCAAAAAACATTCATCTTGGATACTCTGTGCTATCTCCACTGTGGATTTCATCTCAGTGAATGAAATGGTAAGTGTCTGTAATTCCGAGACTTGTTAGTGCGAGTTTCAGAACAGTAAGACGGAATGAGTGAAAATACTGACTCAAACTTAATTTCAGATTTCTGTCTCCAGGTATTCCCTTTTTCTCTAAGGTATGGCCATCCTTTAGTTACATTTATATAAAGTAGCAGCAGTCTGAGGGGTGCAGTCCCCTCCCACAACATTGACAGGTATAGAGAGGGGCTCACCTGCCCTTTGCAAAAAATAATCACAATTGTCAAATGAAGCTAGGTAGATTAATCAAACACGTTTTAGGCAGTGATCAACCTCAGGATTATGAAAATCTCTCATTCTGCATCCATTAGACATTAAATTGCTTCAAAAGCTGTGCACTCCATTTAATTATTCTTCTGGGAAAACACAGTGGTTTATTGATTAAAGTTTATCACAACTCTATGCTTCAGGAATTAGTCTTAAACTCCTCTTACCATCTGTGAGGAATTTACAACTGTCCCTGTGTCTCACAGGTTCCTTCTATTTATGGGTTCATGGGTTTCTAAAACAAGCTAGTTAGAGTCTTCAAACTGCTGATATAGGTTGTATTTTACCCTTGCTGTTGTGCACGGGACCATGAATGAAATGGGCATCGACACATAAATTCAATTACCTGTTTAACAAATATAAAATCTGAAGCATACCTCACAACTTCTAAATATAGGAAATCTGGATAAGAACAAAAATATTGGGGGGACAAGGACAAACATCAGGGACAGAATTTAAACATTGTTCTTTTAAACTTAGAAAGTTACTAGAATAGCAGGTTTTGCTTAGCATACATTTTTTGTGGTGCAGTGGTTAGTGTTATCGCTTTACAGCAAGAGGCAACCCAGTTCTATTCTCAGCTGGGGTGCCTTCTGTGTAGAGTCTGCATGTCCTCTCTGTGTTTGTGTGGGTTCCCTCTGGGTGCCCCAGTTTCCTTCCACATTCCAAAGACATGCAGTAAGTGGACTGGACACTCTAAACTGATCATAGGTGTGAGTGTGTGTGTGAGGGTGTTGCATGGGGGAAACTGCCACAGCAGGGCTAGCCACCTGGTGGTGCAAACCTTGGCACTAAATGATTGTCACTGTTGAACTGACACCATGACCCCATGTGCAAAAATGGGAAAAAGCGGCTGTGGAAGGATGGACATTTTTTGAAGGATATGAAGTTGAAAATTCAAATATATTTCATTATTTAATTACTTCATTTCTGACGGATTTCTCAGTAAATCACATGTTTTATGAGGGACAAACCATAACTATGTGGCAAAAGTCTGGACATTCTGTGAAAATCTGTGCAGTGGAAAGGTATGAACTAATGTAAGGTGGTTTTCTGTACTGGTTGCATGTTGCCTACTGTGCACTTTCTTCACACACAGAAAACTCCTGGCTTTATCCTTATTTGCCACTTATTGTGTCTCTCTCTTTTTATGTAACATGAGAACAAGACTTCCATGATATAGACGAATGCACAAAATTTTACAAAAAAATAAATATAAAAGAATAGTATAGTTTCAACTACAACTACATATTCTGGAAGAAATGAAAAGCAAGATTATAAGGCAGTAGTTCAGCTAGATTTTCAAATTCAGTACTTTTGCTGGAGAGGCATCACAAACTCTTTAAAATGGGAACCTGTTGCTCAAACTCTCTCATTTGTGCTTGGTTTGTTGAATACTTTTCCTTCGGCTTAAGATGACCTGCATATTGACTGGTGCAGTATGTCTCTCATCTTCTGTTACCCAATGACTGTGCTGTAGTAAAGGGAGTGCATATGTGATCTTATGCAAAACCTCATTTGTTAGACTTCAGACAATTGTCATGGTTATCCACTGACAACGCTGAAGTAAAATGAGAGCATACATAATCGTATGCTAAAGTTCATTTATTAGCCTTCAGATGAAGGTTAGCGAGAACAGAAGAGAACTCTGGCAACTGACAGCTCTAAGGTGATATGCAAACCCTTTTGTACACATAGACAGACTGTTTCTGTATTACTGTTAAGCATTTAACCTTTATATCTTTCTATCTACAGTTTTAGACAGTTTTCTTTTTGTGTGCAGTCACGGAATAGGCAGGTAGAAGCTGATGAACTGTATTCACAAGCATTGGTTAGCTCTGAGTACTAGCACAATGATTTTATTTTATTAGCATTATCACAATGGAATGTGAGTTTTAAAATTAGTTGAATTTGTTTTGTTGAGAAAAGTTAAAATTAAGTAGTGGAGGGTAGATGTGGACTTGGGTGCATAGTGCTGTTAGGCTTTTCTTAGTTGCCTACAGTTTTTAATCTACATCCCACCGTTCTCAATCTGCAATTAACTGGTTAATCTTCATTTCACCTAATGTGTTCTATGGCAAAGCCAAACATCTCCCTAACAATTCATGACTCATACATATTGAGAGCTGCGGACAGGACTTCTGTGCAGCCTGTGCCAGTGGTAAAGAAGCACTTACAATGTGCATAGTTCTTCTGAGGCATCCATCATGTGGACCTGAAGGCATGCAGGGCATGGGGGGGGGGGTGGGGGGAGACACACACGCAGACACAGACACACACACACACACACACACACACACACACACACACACACACACACACACACACACACACACACACACAACAGACAGGAAGACAGGGAATCAGAAAGCATTATGCAAACAAAAGTACTATAATTTACAAGTCAGAGTTTTATTGCAAGTGCACTTTTTTTTAAATAGTTTTGGGAAATTCATTATTTGGTGGAAAGAAACAGCTTTTTACTAACCTAAGCTACTGTCAGTCGTAGAGAAGTATCCGATCAGTGTATACACAGCATCATCTAACCACTAAGTGATGTCAGAGATCTGTCAACTAATACTACCTTATTAGAACTGTGTTTTTGTACAGGCTTTTGACCTTTTGTAGTATTCCACGCCTTAGTTTCAGTTGCCTTTTTCCTGTTATTGATTTCTGGCCTTGATTAATGTTTTCACTAAATGATATCTCCTTTCAGACTACCCATATAATTTTCTATCCATGTAAGCTGCATTCACTTGTATTTTAAATTCATAAACTTATGCCTGCATTCTGTTTTACTTGCAGCTTGACTATATAGGAGTTGCACCTCAGGTTTCTGCATTTAAAGAACAGTAGACTCAGTGGACCAATTTAGTTCACAAATGGCAAAAACACACACACACAGACGCACACACACACACACACACACACACACACACACACACACACACACACACACACACACACACACACACACACACATACAAACACGTGTGTGTGTGTGTGTGTGTGTGTGTGTGTGTGTGTGTGCGTGAGTGCACAAAGAGGCAGACAGACAAATAAGTAGTTAAACAAGTAAGTCTCCAGTGGAATCCATCAAGTAAGAATATATATTCTTATTTGCTATGGAGACCAGCAGCACCAATGTATTGAGTATCACAGTAGTGCCATTTTAAGCCATGATTCTTGTATACTGTACTGAGGAGCCTTGAGTAGACTAACCATGACCATTTAGAAGAAGGAACCCTGCAGAAACTTTGTGACATATACCATGATATGGAAGTTTCAGAGTATTAAGGATTAGTCCAGATAAAATTTCTTTAGCTAGCAGATCTAGGAGACTCTCTCACTGATTCCCTCCCTGTAGGAGGAATAAAGACACCTTGTCGAAGTTTCCAGTAGTTTATTCAGTTAAGCAGGTAGATGAAGGAGTGTTCTGGTTCTAATACATTTCATTCAACAGTTATTTAAAGGCAGTTACAGACAATGGTGGTAGGGTCCATTGGAGCTGACTGGAGGAAAATCTGGAAGATGGAAAAATAAGGAGCCAATCCCAAAGCTTCGAGATTAGTCAATTATTTGAATAATTTAATAACAGGCAAGCCAGAAGCCATTCTGCTCTTTCAACCAATTAACTGAATATTCTCTTGACTAATCCAGTAAATGACATACTGTCATTTCCATTTATTCTACGATCACCACTACTAGTAGCATACTTTAGTGCAATATCCATATCTTCATCTGTCCTGAAGCTTGAATGTGCAATACTTTATGCAATATCTTTGCTTCACAGGTACCTGTTAATGTGAAAATTCAATTTTGTGCAATGTCTACTTGTGCAATACCCTAAACAGCACATTTTATGCATGTAATGTCTGGAAGTGTCTGTCCTGTTATTACTAAATAGTAACTGTATATATGTTTGTTTCTTGCACTGGGAATAAAGGAACGTAATTTCGTTTAGTTGCACTATGTGCTGATCTAAATGACAATAAAGTTTACTTTGACTTTGAATATTCCTGAAAGACCCATGAGGGTTTACCAGCTCAGCTGCCTGTGGAACCTCATTCTTGGTTAAAAAGTTTTATTTTTATTCTTAACTTTTAACAAACAAAACATGACAATGCACCATGAGCTACCACTGTAGAACTATATTTAAGAAAATACTTTCACCTGAGCTTCATCAAGTCTATCTAATACAGTGGTTTGCAAATATAGTTCTATAGTGGTAGCTGATAGGTTCATAGGAGGTTACTAGGCTAATGCCCCTGGGGTCCTTACAAGCCTAGACAAGTTCAACCCTTGTTCCCTTAAGGGAGCTATCCTCTATTTATGAATCCTTATGACTTCTTCAGGGATGCAATAGCTGTCTAGTGTTGTTCATCATGCCTGCTTTGTTGCACCTCCAGTGACTCTTACAGTTTCTTAAGTCCATAGATAAGTACTGTGCCAGCTGTCCTTGTGAGCCATTTTAAGCCGGGTTCCTATCAGTTCATCATAACTTCAGCAGTTCGAACGCCATATGTTCGAACTGTGAAGTTCGAAAACTGATTATCATGAAGCCGTGGAACACCAACTTCTTTCCCAGGGAAAGAATTCAGTGGGCCGTTTCTGTGGCTTTGCGATTTTCAGCACTGTGGTGGAAAGCTACGGGTCGGGTTCAGGTAAGTGTGCGATTGTGTGGACGTTAGGGTTAGGGCGTGGGTTAGGTCAGTTAGGGTTAGGGCGCGGGTGAGGTGGGTGTGCGATAGTGACATACTTTAGGGTTAGGGTGGGATAGGTGAGTTAGGGTTAGGGAGCAGGACAGGGTCAGGTGAGTGTGCGACAGTGATGTACCTTAGGGTTAGGGTTTGGGTTAAGGTAAGTAGATAGATAGTAGTGTATGTACAGTTTAGTGTAGGGTTAGATGTAGGATTTTAAGTGTATGTGTGTGGATTGCTGTTTTTTTGGTGCGCTTGTGTTGTGTGTGTGTTTCTTGGGACAGTTTTGCACTTCGAGGTTAGAAGTTCGAACATATGGTGTTCGAACTTCTGCCATTTTGATGAAGTGATATAGACCCTTTTAAGCCTAGCCAATTTCCCTTTTTGTGCTTGTAATAACCTATCCCATTTGGTTATAGAGTGGCCTTACCCTTCCCATAGTCGATAATTATATTACCCCTAATGGCTAACTGGGACCATACCATTAGATAATATGATGGAACCCATGTATGAGATAAAGCATTTAGGACCTGCATCTGTCCATTAGTAGAACTGGAGGCATTCCTGGGGTAAAATTTCTTTTCCCATACACAGAACTAAGCTGTGCTTAAAAATGGACAGGGATTAACTTTGGCTTTTGTGCATGGTTAGTCTATTTCACAGCAGCGGTAGTCCTCTGCAAGATATAACTGTCCCTCCAAACCATTCTGCTGATGTTGTAGAACAGATTTAGATCCCTAGATAAGAGTATTTCTGATGCCATTTGACTTGCTGATATGCAGTAAATCCTTCAGTAATGGGTTGGAGGATGTCTTGTATGCCAGACACAGGTCACCTCTTAGCAGTCTGTAGGATTCCTAGTATAGTGACATGGCTTTGAGTAGGTCCATATATAACATGTTGTTTAGGCCTTCTATCCGTTTTGTAAGGTATCTTTCTGGGCATTCCAGGTGATGCATGTGTCATGATTCCTCGTTTGTCTTAGGACTTAAAACAATATCAGCTTGTTCTTCTACAGCCTTACAAATATTAATTACTTATTCATACTGACCCCATACTATCTAAGGAGTATACAAAGTCTGAAAATATTCATGAAACATATCTGCTTTCACAACCAGATCTCCACATAAAGATTACTACTTTCCTTATATAAACCAGTTATTTTCCTTAGTGACCATCACAGACTTCCCTCTTACTGGGAAATTCTAAAAATAACTACAATTAAAAGCTTCCTGGGGAAATTCATATTTCCTATTCAGTACATATTCAGTTTCTTGGTTCAGCTTTTCTATTTCCCCATGAGTTTCACTTCCCATCAATAGACCTTAATCCAAGACTCATCTAGATTCTCCCATACTTGAAGGTACACTGTCGCTTTCACCACAACTCATCGGTATGAATTTTTACCTCTTACTCCAGTTTACCATTACATTTAAAACAGAAAAATAGCTATTAAATCACATGCATCCAGTCTGTTATGTATCAGCTTTTTGAATTACTCTCTAAAGGCTTCCTCTCCCTTATATAAATTGTTTTGAAATGTCAGTGTTTCTCTTAACCTGCCATAGCCAATGGGTGCAAAACACCAAAGGTACAAGATTAGAAATTACATTTGGGTGAGTTTTTATATCATTGTTCATCCTTGTCCAAGTAAGCACGATCTGTTATAATATACACCGTATCTATTGCAGTACTTAATTTAAATTTATGACACTAATAGGTACACTTCGGAAACCCAGACTTAATATTGGAAACATCAGTAAGGTTCATAATTAGACTTGGTATACAATTTCACAAATCTTCCTAACCACAGAATTATAACAAGCCCTTGGGTCACCTCTTACTTCTGGAACATCCGTTACTCAACTACAGTCATCTAGAAATACAGTAAGACCTTAATGAAATGCTATCATTCCTCTCAACATTTGATGACATTCTACCTGTGAAACACATAGCAGCAAATAAACTTTATAAGCAGTAAGCTATGTTGTCCCAATAAAACATCTAAATTCAACATAACAGCCATAATCGTCTAGTAACATATTCTCTGTCTCCATAAACTAAGAACAATCTACAGTACTTCATAGGCCTCATAACCTCTTATTAACATGGCCTGTTCCTGCCTATCTAAAATGTGCTTCCTGTAATGCTACAACTCAGGGCTTCATTTCCTAAAATAATCAATGACTGTTCTTTGATTGGGTTAGTTTACTCTTTTAACATTCAAAGTAAGAAAACTCAGCCAGTTTCTAGAAGACTCCACTTATGCTATCCTCTGACCAAAACATCCAAATAGGTTGCCAAATATAATATCCATAAACTAAACACAAAACAACACAACCCAAAGAATGAAACTAATAAAACCTTACTAACAATCTCAAAGTCATACTAAAACTTATAAAACCAAAAATCTCATTACAAAGCTATACCAATTGAACAAAGTCTATACTCAGTGCAACAGACAGCATCAAGCCTGCGTAGTGCCAAATTTTAAGTAAAACTATTAGCTGTCTAAATATTCAACCTAGACACTTCCTACCTTATTGTGAAACTGGTACACATCATACCAGTCGGACAACATACTCAGTTTGATGTATTAATAAATTCTCAAATTCACATTCCCACTTTATCTTGAACAATATAATTTAAATATTCTTACATACAGCAGTGACCCTGGCTAACTTGTTCTTCTTATTTCAGCTTTTCCCGGTTAGGGGTCGCCACAGCGGATCACCTGTTTGCTCATGATTGGCAGTGGAGTTTTACGGTGTCGTGTTGTCAGCCTGGCACCCAACCTTCCACGGAAGGTGCACACATGCACACACTCATGCCTAGGGCCAATTTAGAGTATCAAATCCACCTATAGCATGCCTTTGGGATGTAGGAGGAAACCGGAGCACCCGGAGAAAACCCTGACCCTGGCTAACTAATAACTTCATATGTAGCTTTAATTAACTTTTGGTTGCTGGGCAGAAGGATCCCCCTTAAGCCATAAAAGTAGAATACAGCTGCTCTCTGTGTCTTACAGGATACACCTGTAATAATCTTTCTGTAGGTACCTACAGGTGAGTGAATCCAGACTTAAAATAGATGGATTACTCCAATTCCCAACAGCACCAGAGTACAGCTTTTTGTGCCTTAATTATTTTCACCACCCACAATCTAGATCATAGCCATATACAAAACTTACTTCAGAATGTGAAAAAAGTCTCTAAACATAAAGCAGATAACACCAATCTATAGGAAAGTCTCCAGGAATAGATGGTATTCCTGTGGAAGTTTGGAAGCTACGGGGGAAGAAAGTGATAAAGATCATGAATGTTTTGCTTAACAGTATTTTAAAAGAAAGCACTAACATCCTGTAAGAAAGCGGTGGTAGCTGTAATACCTAAAAATGGCAAAGAGCTATCAGATCCAGCTTTATATACGCCCATTTTCATTCTAAACTATGGGTATAAAATGTGTATGTCTATAATAACTAAAAGCATGGCAAAAGTGATGCCAGAATTGATAGATGTGGATAAATCTGGTTTTGTGTACTGGAGGCAAACACTTTACAGCATTTATAGAACAATGATGATCCAGAGGGAAGCAAAATGCAAGAAAGTACTACTTTTTTGGTAGGACTTGCTGCAGAGAAAGCATTCAACAGAGTAAATTGGGATTTTATGAGTAGGACAATGGAAGCATTTGCATTCCATGACACAATAATAACATTCATTAGAAGGATATATGAGGGATTGGAAGTGAAAATTAAAGCATGGTGTGTTGTCATGTTTTGGTTGTTAAACTTAAAAATAAAAACAAAACGTTTTAGCTAAGAATGGGTTTCCACAGGCAGCTGTGCAGGTAAACCCTCACAGGTCTTTCAGGAATATTCGAATAAGGGACTAACTTTGAAGCTTTGGGATTAGATCCTTGTTTTTCCATCTCCCAGATTTTTCTCCAATTGCCTTCCCTGGCCCCTCCCACCATTGTCTGTAACTGCCTTTAAATAACTGACCTGTTTAATGTAATTTATTAGAAAAAGAATACTCATCCAGCTACCTACAAAGTGTCTTTATTCCTTCCACAAGGAGGGTATCAGACAGAAAGTCTCCTAGATCTGCTAACTAAAGTGATTTTATCTGGACTAATTTGTTCTGTGTCAGCCATTTGGCTGTTCACCATTTCCTTTCAGATAGAGAGGAAATCAATAATCTTTGGATTTCATTCCATAGCTGGATTTCCCAACATCATTGTTGTAAAGCACAGTTGTGTAAGTAAACTTACCATAACAGTACATGTGTGGACGATCACTGCTGCAGTTGTCTTAACTATATGGGTTATATCCCGCAAAGGATATAATAGCTGGCCAACTTCCAAAACTTCAGCGCACCGTCCACGTTCCAAGCCTTTTAGAGCTTTCATGTCAACAGAGAGAGGGAGATTGAGCCCTGAAAGAACAATGCTATGAACAATAAAAAATAAATGTCCATACCCTGGCATAAACAACACAGCAAAAAACAAGGGAGATGGGAATGGAGGGAGGGAGTGGCTACTGCAACAGTGATCATTCAAGCATCTACTCATATGGTAAGTTTACTTACACAACTGTATTACCTTCATAATTTTGATCACTGCTACAGTAATCTTAGCTATATGGGTAGATTTAGTTTACTACATTTGAGATGTAGAAAGAGAAGGGTCCAGGAGCCACTGGAGAATGATTCTAGCAAAGCCTGATCTAGACCTCGACCTAGACAGTTAATTAAGCTTGTAATGGCTTGTAAACATATGTATAGAGGACCAAGTTCTACTTCTAGAATCCAACCCTTGTTAGAGGGGGCCTTGCCCCTGCTTGTCATAGTTTTGTTGTGGTGAGTATAACAAAAGGTAATAGTTTTAGACAATGACTTGGAAATAGACTGTTTTGATACAGGTTATCTCTTTGCGTTTATATCACGTTATCGAAAGATGAAAATAGCGAACGCTATTTCATCGAATCTAAAATATCTAATCCACATAATATCGAACATTCAGAACAGTGAGTTTTTTCCTTGGAAAAAAAATCGCTATTCCAAAACACATACACACAACACAAGCACACCTAAAAAACATCAATACACACACATACACTTATAATCCTACAACTAACCCTACACTAAACTATACATACACTACTATCTATCCACTTACCTTAACCCAAACCCTAACCCTAAGGTCCGTGACTATCGCACACTCACCTAACCCGCGCCCTAACCCTAACTCACTTAACCCGCCCCTAAACCTAATTCACCTAACCCTCGCCCTAACCCTAACTCACCTAACCCGCGCCTTAACCCTAACTCACCTAACCCACGCCCGAATCCTAACAACCACACAATCGCACACTTACCTGAACCCGACCCGTAAATCTCCACCACAGCGCTGAAAATAGCAAGGCCACAGAACCGGCCAACTGAATTCTTTCCCTAGGAAAGAATTCAGTGTTCTGCAGCTTTGCCATTTTTAGCGTTCGATTAAAACGGGTCAATATTAGAACATTCAAAGTTTTAAAACTTCGATATTCTGATATAGACCCATCTCTTCTTCTTACCTTCACAAGAAATGATCAACTGATTTGGAGATCTGAAAGATTTAGTTCTGTCAAGACAGTACCTGAGTTGGCTGTGCACATCTAAGGTATGGAGCATCCTTTCTCCCTCATTTTTAGATTCAGTAAAGAAAATGGGGAGATGGATAGTTTGTTTTAAAGTAAACTTGGATACCAATTTAGGCATAAAAGAAGGATTAGTTCTCAAAAAAACCTTGTTTCTGTGGAAAATGAGATAGGGCTGAGTCACCATAAGAGCTTGCAACTCAGATGCCCTTCTTGCAGAGGCCAGGTCAGTCATTGAAATTGGTTTCCATGTTAAGAACCTCAAGTCAGCTAGATTAGCTAGTTTAAATGGAGCAAGTGTTAGATTTTTTTTAAACATACAATTAAGATCCTAAGGAGAGGCCACTAGTTTTCTTGGAGGCATTATATGCAAAACCCCTTTAAAATTTTTTTTTACATGAGAATGCATTGAAAGAGGAGGATTCACTGGCAGGCATGCTGAAATGGCCAATAAATGTACCTTAATGGAGGAGTAAGAAAGGCCATAAGATAGAAACTCACATAAATATTGTAAAACCAAAGAACAACTAGCCCTGAATGGGTGCTGGTTATGTTGTTGGCACCAACCATAAAACCTTTTCTGGTTTGCTACTATATGATTTTATAGTAGCAGGCTTTCTTGCCACCATTACTATCTGCCGCACGTTCTCAGGGAACTATCATCCAGGCAGTCAGTTGAAGTTGACTGGGTTCAGGGTGTGTCAAACAACCCTGATTGTGTGAGAGTATATTGAAAAGAAGGAAAAATAACTATTGCTTGTGCCAGAAGGGAATCTCCAGTATGATTTAGGGGTTTCCTTCTGAATCTTAAGAAGTACACTGGATATCAGTGAAAAGGGTGGAAAAGCATGCGCGAACATTCCCATTCAAGGAAAAGAAAAGGCATCTGCCTTCCAGACCATCTTGCATGGAGTCCTGAAGCAGAATCAGATAGGTCTACTTGGGAAACTCCTGTCAGATGGACCGGATCTATTTTCCATTCATAAGATCTACCCTTGTCCTGCTCAGCTTGTCTGCCACACAGTTTTGCTCTGCTGGAATGTAGAATGCCTGTACAGTGAGGCTATGCTGTGAAGCTATATCCCAAGCTAACTTTGCTAGTTTGCAAAGGGGGCATGACATGGTTCCCCCTTGCTTGTTGATGTACCACATGGCTGTAGTATTGTCTGTACCAACTTGAAGAGGTCTCAGGGATCAAAGAATATTCAGAAAGTAGAGTGCCTTTATCAAGGCAAGCATCTCTTTTACATTTATATGCTTGTATCTGTTCTTGTTGTCCCACCTTGAACTTTTATTGCTCCTGAAACTGCTTCCCAATGAAAGTCTGAGGTATCTGTGGTGAGTGACTCCTTTGGAACAGGGAGGGAGAAGGGGAGTCCTGGATTTAGGGATCCTTGATGTCTCCACCCAGCAATTTCTGTCCTGACAGCCCCCAGCACTGGAATTCGAAAGGACAAAGGATGTTGGTTCTGAGACCAAAGAGACTTCAGATCCCATTGTATCTTTCTCATGCGGAATCTTGCCAGGGGTCTCATGAGAATCATACATGCCAGGTGACACAAAATCCTGAGGTATTTCCTCACACTAACTGAAGTATGAGTGGAAAACCTTAGAAAAGCTGACATCCCAGAAACACAATCCTGCATAAAGGAGCCAAAAAGATTTTTAAATTATCTCTGGGAATCCCAGCTTGTGTAAGATCTGTCTCACCCAAGTGGGAGATTCTTGACACTTTGAAAAAGACTCTGCAAAGATAAGCAAGTTGTCTAAATATAGAAAAATGTGGATATCCTGTAGCCTGCAATGAGCTGTAACTGGAGCTAGATACATTGTAAACCCTCTTGGTGCAGTGGATAGTCTAAATGGTAAGACAGAAGACATTTAATGTGATTCAAATCCTCAAAATCCTCAAAAACCTCCCTGGAGTAGCCCAGTGAGGAGGTCCCTAAGAAGAAGAAGACATTCAAGAGGAAGCATATAGATGCCACGGAATTGGTCACTGAGGACACAGATTTTGATAAGGGTGAGGGATCCCCACGGTCACCTCTTGAAGATGTCTCGTTCGGAGACATCCTTGAGATCCTGAAATAGAAAGATGGCTGGCAGCCTAGTAACCCTTTGTCAGAGGAATCTGTGCTATTGGAGGCTTTTGGTAGTGGGTCCATCTACTTCCTAAGTAACCCCACCCATCAAAAAGCTCCTGGAATTGGTCTCACAGTGGGTATGGTAGTAACTCAACACTACTGAGCCCATTCCCAGGAAGCCAGACAAGATTATGATTCCCCCAGAGGGCAAACAGTTTTGGTCAAAAGGTCCCCCTGTTGATGCCATGGTCATGGTGGTGGCCACCAGAAAGGGACTTGCTGATGAAAGTCCCTCTGTTTATCCACCTGCCAAGGAGTCATGAGCTATGGACAGATTCAGGAAGTGTGTCTATGCTTCAGTGACCTTTGCCTTACGGTCTCTGAACTACTAGGCACATTTTACCAGACTACAAAGAGATCTGATTAAGGGGCTTTCAGGTATCCTTACAGGAAACATGTCTGAAGAGGTGAAATATTCTGTCACTTCTCAGCTGGTGATCCTACAATTGATATCCAACTTGTCCATGAGGCTTATTTCTAATGTGGCATAAGGAACCTCAAGAGCAGTGGTTTCAGGTGTAGCCATTAGGAGACATGCCCGGATGTGTTTGTGTGATTTTATGGAGCCTTAGAAGTCTATGTTTGTCAATGTGTCTTTTGACAGTACCTCCCTTTTCGGCCCCAAGTAAAAAATACATTGTCCAGGTGTGAGAAGGATGGGAAGACTCTTTCTGTCATGGCCATATGTTTTACACCCCCCCAAAGATCCCTGTTGAGGAATCATTGAGGTGGTGGAAAGATGTGGTTCAAAAAATTACATGTATATTTCCAGGACACACATGGAGGATCATCCCCCAGAGGCAGAGGGGAAGTTCAAATGGTAGACACCAACCTCATAGCAGAGGAGGCCTGCAACATCAAGGGTTCAGTGAATCATTCTTTGGCAAACCCTTCAAGTGCTCCTGAAAGGAGGCCCAATTGTTCCCCTCTGGAGGCATTTGGGATTTGTTTGTCCCTGCACTGGAAATCCTGGCTAGAAATAACAAAAAATACTTGGGTGCAGAGGATCGTATCCAGAGGATATATAATTTCATTTTCCCTTTTTCGTCTCAATTCTAGGAAAATCCCCAGTGTTCCATCCAGTCAGAGGGAACAAACAACTATTCAAATACAAAATCTGCTAAACAAAGAGTCATCCTGACAAAGTTTGCAGTTGACTGCAAACTGGGGGCCATAATCGTATCTCCAGCTGACACAAGCATCCTCCAAAAGGGTCTCACAGAGACGGATGCTTGGTGCCAGAGCCACGGCCTCAAGCTAAATGCTAAAAAGTGCATAGTCATCCCCTTTGGGAAAAACAAGGTGCCCACAAATTACCACATAGGTGGTAATCCATTAATCTGGAAGAAGTAATTAGAGATTTGGGGACCAATGTAGATAGTAATCTCTCCTTTGATAATCACGTTGCCAAAGTGGTTAGAAAGACCTTCTATATAGCCCACCTCATTACGAAAGGGTTCGCATCTAGATCAAGAGTGGTCATTGTGCCCCTCTACTCATCACTCATCAGGCCCATAATTGAATACAATGCCCCTTTTGGGATGTACCTTAGCCGACACCTGCAGCAACTGGAGAGACCCCAAAAGTACCTCACCAATAGGATCATGGGCTACAAACAGATGTCCTATGCAGCTCGACTAAAGAAACTCCAGCTCTACTCAGTTGCTTACCGCCTACTCAGAGGCAATCTATGCCTGACATACAAAGCCATGTCAAACCCAGAATGAGTGGACATGCTCCACCTCAGAAAATCCAAGTCCCTTAGAGCTACACACTCCAGGGACCTAAACCTCAGCACAAAAATAAATAGGACATGCTGGAGGGACAGATTCATTTCCCAGAGGCTCCCCTCACTCTGGAATAGAATCCCAATTCATGTTAGACATAGCCCCTTGCTGACCCTCTTCAAACGAAATTTGGACGCGTGGATGGGAAATCGCAAATTCACCCCTGGGATCTCCCCAGTATCCCTGCTAGACAGAGGCACAGTAAACTAATCTTAAAAGGGTACCTTCTGTGACCTACTTTACAGACGCACAGTAGGCTAATCTAATAGGGAGGCGGAAGACAAATACACTCTGGCTAGGCTTATAAATGCCCTAGGGAAGATAGCCTAGTATCTACCTATAAACCTGTGAACCTATCCAAGAGGTCCCCTCAGACCAGAAAGGATCCAGAACTTACTCAAGATTCCTTTTAGTGCCAAAGAAAACAGGGGACTGGAGGCCAATTCTGAATCTCAACAAGCTGAACAACTTTTTTTGGAAGACAGCATTACAGATGGTCATGGTTCAGTCCATTCTTCCATTTTTGAAAAAGGATGACTGGCTGCCCAAATAGATCTCCATGATGCATACTATCATATGAAATTGAGCAGACAATCCAGGAAATTCTTATGCTTCCAGGTGGGAGCCAGTCATTATCAGTTCACAGCACTGCCCTTTGGTCTCACCACAGCCCCCAGGATGTTCACCAAATGCATGGTAATGGTAGCAGCTCACTTGAGACTGCATGGATTCTGGGTGTTTCCTTACTTAGATGACTGGCTCATCTCCACCCCAACGAGGCCTCAACTCATCATAGCAAGAGAAGAAGTAATCAACACTTGTGCATGGTTAGGCATAACCATAATTTTCAAAAAAAATCACATCTTCAACCAACTCAAGTTATAGAGTTTATAGGAGTGCTACTTGATACAAGATCAACAATAGCCTCCCTTCCTCTGTCCAGACTTCGAAAATTAAGATCGCAAGTCAATAAGATACTTTGCAGTACCACAATCCCAACTCACCTAGTCCTACAGGCCCTAAGTTTGATGGTGGCAGCAATAACCCTTGTTCCTCTGGCCAGATTCCCCATTAAGATTCTTCAATGGATGCAGGCATCTCAATGGTTGATACTTCAGCTACCCTCATCCACTTGAATATGAATCACCAACTCATGCAAGAAAGATCTGATGTGGTGGACCCAGTCAGAACAACTGTGACAGGACCATTTATTTGTCCCTTCTCAAGCCAAGGCCATAGTGACCATGGATGTTTTCTAGCTGGGATGGGGGGGGGTGGGCATTACCTGGAAAGGACAGTACAAGGCATGTGGTCCCCTGAAAAGGCACATTTGCATATAAACATTCTGGAGTTGAAAGCAGTGCTTTTAGTGTCGCAAATCTTTCAGGATGCTCTCCCATTGGGAATGATTGCAATACAAACAGACAATATGTCAGTGGTTTGGTACATCATAGGTTCATAGGTGTTTACTAGGCTAATGGGCCTGGAGCCTTTACAAGCCTAGCCCATAGAAGTGCCCTGGCATCGTGCCACCCAACATTAGTTCCCAGTGCCTCTATCAAGTAGAGCCACTGGAGTGATCCCCAGGGTGAACTTTCTATTTTCCATCCACTCATCAAGATTTCTCTTGCAGAGGGCCAGTGAGGTGCTCTGCTTGACATGTATGGGAAGTCTGTTCCAGAGCACAGGCAGTCTCTGGGTTATGAACCATCAACAAACAAGGAGGAACCAAATTAAACCTCCTATGTTGAGAAGCACTAAGGGTGTGGCAGTAGACAATCTCTTCCAACCACTTTATCTTATCACTATGCATTCCGGGGAAGTCCAACATGCTGGCAGACAAATTGAGCAGGTGCATTCTGTTACCTCACGAATGGTCCCTCAACCAGAAAGTATCAGAAATTATTTTCTGCAAGTGGGGTCAGTCATTCTGCGATCTGTTTGCATCTCACCTAAAAAACAAGTGAAGTAGCTACTTTGCCCTCATCCCCCCACAGGGGGAGTCACCAAAGGATGCTCTTTTCCATGATTGCCCCCCTGGGTTATTGTATGCATATCCCCCTGATCCCTGTAATACCAAAATTCCTTCAGAGAGCTGTCAGGTTAAAGAGCAAGGTCATTCTCATTGCACCCTTTTGGCCTTGACAAATGTGGTACCCCTTCCTTTGGCCTCATTTGATCCATTAACCCTGGATTCTGGATCCAACTCCAGACCTGCTGTCTCACCTGACAGACATGACTCATCCGGACCTTCCAAACCTCAAGCTGATTGCCTGGTTTCTACAAGGAAAGTTTATGCTAGCAAATGAAAAAGATTTGTACCACTGGGCACTTCAAAATAATGTGGAACCCTTTTCTGCTCCAATTCACAGTATCCTAGGCTTTTTGTTGTTGCTTTTTAATCAAGGGGCCAGTTCTTCCACAGTAAAGGTCCAATTAGCAGCGATTTTCAATTTCCATGTTGATCTCAATGGCTCTTCCCTTGCTTCCCATAAACTTTGCAAGGCCTTTCTATGAGGAACATTTCTGTTGAGACCCTCCATTAAAGATCCTACTCCATTGTGGGACTTAACATTAATACTGCAGGCCTTAGTCCTTCCGCCCTTTGAACCTGCACATACTTGCGATCTAAAATTTCTATCCTGGAAGACTTTGTTTCTGGTGGCCATTACCTCTGCCAGACAGATTTCAGAAATTCAGGCACTGTCGGTAAAATCTTCATACCTAGTTTTTCTTAAGGATAGAGTTACATTGTGAACAAAAGCATCCTTTTGCCCAAATTAATATCAGATTCCAACATTAACCAGTCTAACAATCTACCAGTTTTCTTCCCAAATTATACAAACAAAGGTGAATATTTATTACATCCACTGGATGTGCATAGGCAATTGCATTTCTATTTATACAAGATAAAAGACTTCAGAAATTCAAATCAGTTATTCGTTTCCTTTGCTAAAAAAAAATTGGGTAAGCCTGTATCCCTGGCAAAATGGCTTACTAATTGCATTGATTTACTTACAGTAAGTTGAACTTGCCTTTAACTAAGCAGCTGCATGTTCATTCAACAAGATTGGCAGCAGCTTCTTCAGCCTTTCATTTAATAGCTTCCATGAATGATATATGTGCAGCAGCAACTTGGGCTTCACCTCACATCTTCATCTCTCATTCAAAAATGGATTTAGTTTCTAGAAGTAGGGCACCATGTGACTCAATGGTGCTTAGGAATCCTTCCTTGTGGCCCCCCGGGGATTCCAGTAGCTGGGGACTGTGTCTCATCAGTTGAGAATAGAATGAAAACTGACAACGTCAGGTAAAGAAGCTATATACTTACCATAACGTTCTATCTGTGTTGTCCATTTTCATTCTTCCTCAACTCCCCACCTACCAAGCCCCAACCAGAAATCTTTCTGGAAGAGTGAGTGGATAGAGCAAATATTTTAAGGTCTTTCCCTTACATTCTATGGCTCCATATATAGCTTTGTGCTAATCTTCTCTGCTGTAATGCTGGTTAAGATCTGTACACCAGAGTAAATTTTCTGTTTTTTTGCTATAGTCTACAAACAAGAGCTGAGGTAATAGGGCTTGATGCATTCTATGTAAGGGAGAAGCTTGAGAGTTCAAGATTGACACAAGCTTTTACAGTGTCCGAGTTAGACCCAAGGGCTCGGATACGAACCCATCAGTTGAGGAAGAATGAAAATGGACAACACAGATGGAACATTATGGTAATACATAACGTCTTTTTTTATAACTATTGCCATATAGTACTACTTTAATGTAACCAATATTCTGTTTATGCCTTTTGATTTTGTAATCATGTGAATATACACCATCCTTTTAAATACACTATCCATGGAAATAAAGAAAGTGTAGATGTTTAGAGTTTGCGTTGTTCTTTAAATGCAGAGTTGTGTGAGATAATGATAATTTATCATGGTCACAAACACGACCAAACAGGAGAGATAGGATTTAATAGAAAACAACATTATACTGGTTCCTTCTTTCTGGATTATGGTATTGTGTTACTTTCTGTATTAGAAGCAAGTAAAAAACCTGGAAACACAGTATCATGGTGCTTTCTGCCAGCTTCAAATCATTCATAAGAACAGACTGGGAATACAAGATGAAGAAGGTGAGATTTGACATTCCAATATAATACTGTAAGTGATCCAGAATTCAAATCAGGGTGTGTGACTGTGCTACCAGTGAGACAAGACTGACTAATGTCATTGATTATGGAGTACTGGCTACTGGGACGGAAGATCAAGGCTCCAACTCCAGCTCTCCTTCCTTGGAGTTGAAGAGGAGGGTGTGCTTTTTATGGAAGCTAAACATTCTACATTGGAGTCTGGATGGTGGTCCTGTACATGATCATATGCTGATTGGTTATAATAATGGGGAGGGGTGATGGTTTGTGATCAAATACACAAGAGTGTGGTGAGATGCGCAGGAGATAGAAGGCATTAATTCAGGGACTACAGTCACTGAGGTAGGTCCCCCTGCTCTTTTAATTTTTAGTATTTTTAAAAGCATAGTAACAACTAATTCAGCAAAATACAACAGATAAGAAACTATAAATTGCATTAAGGAGATCAGCTGAAGATAGCAATTGGGGGTAGTACCATGAATCAAAGCTATCTGCATGAGAGGCAGATACACTAACACCTAAGGGTTTAAGATTAACATTTAGTCATAATTACTACATTTATAAACTCATATCTGCTACAGACATATCACTTATATAATTTTCAAGTTCCCAGCATGCTAAATAATTAAGGCATACAGAAGACTGGCCTTGGGTATAGGCATACTAGGTGGTCACCTAGGGGCACTATAGTTTTGGAGGGCAAAACAGAACCTTTTTATTTTATTTATTTAATTCTTAGTCAATTATTTCAATTTTTTTTTCAACTGTAAATTTAAAACAACAAGAATAAATGGTTAATCATCAAAACTGTATATTATACGATTTTTTTTTTGTTGTTCTTCTTTTGGCTTTTCCTGGTTAGGGGTCGCCACAGTGGAACTCCGGTCCACTAATGATTGGCAGTAGATTTTTATGGTGCCGAGGTGCCAGCTCGATGCCCAACCTTCAACGAAGGCACGCCCATTCACGCATGTCTTTCGAACGCCACTCGACCGCGGGGAGGACATGCAGACTCCACACAGAAAGCGCTCCAGCCGAGAATAGAGCGGGAGAACTTCTTGCTGTGAGGCGACAATGCTACCACTGCACCGATACAGGTGTTTTATTGTTTTTCTATTTTATTGATTAAACACCTGCATTCCATTAACTAATTGTATCCTGTACAAGACTAATGTCTGATTTTTGATTGCATCAAAGAGCAGGTGCCATATTCTGTTTTGGGCAAGTGTATGATATGATTCATTGTGCTTATTGTAGTTCAGTTTTGTCTGATGGTGTCCTCATTTCAAAGGGATCATCATTAATTAAATGATAACAGCCATTATTCCTTGTGACTTTCCATGTGAAATCAGGAAATGTGTGAGTAACTTAACCATTAGTATAGGTTTTTGTTCCATTTTAGAATCAGAGTTTGCTTGTTAGAAGAGGCTGAACACCTCATAAATTGTTGGTCTTACAGCCCCGTGCTCATTTGATATAGATGACAAGCAGAGAGCACCAGGCAGTTAGGTTTAATTTATGTCCATTTTACAGGAACAGAGTACAGAACAGTCACAGAGAGAGTTTTATCATACTACCAGCTTGGCAACATAATACTACAGCTCCCAGCTTCCTTTTTTGTGGTTCACAGATATGTTTTTTTTTTTTAAGAAGTCGTATTATCAGATAGTAGGGTTGCCACCTTTTTTAAATGCCCAAAGTGGGAACTTTTTGGTACAAATGTCAGATTTTGCAGGGCAAAACATACCCACGGCCAGTACAAAGGACGGAACTTCACTTTTTTTCCTAAATAAAAGCTTATACTTGTAGCATTTTAGTTGCTTATTCTGTTTCTTATAATATTTAGGTGTCTCAGATACAGAATAACTGTTTTATACAACTATTACATAAAATATAGGAAATTATTTTGTCCTAAAATCTCAGGACATTTGCCATTTTTACAATTTTTTTGCAGAACACAGCTGCCCAAAGAGGGACTGTCCCTCGCAAAGTGGGACGGGTGATAACCCTATCAGATAGTCCTGTTTTCGTCTGATTGAGGGCAGCTACTTTCAGACTGTACCATATTCTCGTTTTGAAAGAGTTTCAAGCAGTAGCAGTATCATATTGCCTTATTTTTGGCTGTAAAGTAAAACTTGGTTTGGAGACTGTATATATATATATATATATATATATATATATATATATATATATAGATATGTGTGTGTGTGTGTGTGTGTGTATATATATATATATATATATATATATATATATACACACACACACACACATATTCATATACATATATCTGTATATGGGTCTACTTCAGAATGTCGACCATTCAGAATGCCGACTTTCATGTGGCCGACACCATATGATCGACATTCTGAAATACTGACATCCAGAAATAGCACCATTTACCTACCTGTAAACATAGTAAAACTGTGTTATGAAGGAGAGCAAGTCCCCCTGCACTCCCCACACCCACTGCTACTTAAATATTCTCACTCCAAGACTGCACTACAGTGCAGAAAAGAAGAATCTCCCAGTCATGCACTGTAGTGCTTTCAAATGTTCGCTCATATGGTGTCGGCCATATGAGTTTCGAACATTTGAAAGTTTGAACAAATTAAGGGCTCCCATGTGTGTGTGTGTGTGTGTGTGTGTGTGTGTGTGTGTGTGTGTATGTGTGTGTGTGTGTGTGTGTGTGTGTGTGTGTGTGTGTATATATATATATATATACATATATATATATATATATATATATATATATATATATATATATATATATATATATATACAGATATATATATATATATATATATATATAGATGGTTATATATGTACACATACGCATACAGACACATATATGTGCTGTGTGTGTGTGTGTGTGTATGTGTGTGTGTTTATATATATATATATATATATATATATATATATATATATATATATATATATATATATAAAATCTATATATAATTTAGTTAATTTTACTATAGCTTAGAAGCTAAACAGATTTGAAACATAGCCTAACAAAGTTGGTATTCTTTTGGATAGCAGCAACCAAATTAGGGACTCAAACAGGCAGATTTTGGGAGAGAGCAAAGTGCAAATTATTCTGATTTAGGGACATTCTAGATGGTTCCTGTAATAATAATAATGAATTACACTGATACAGAAAGAACATAGATCACATATTCATATAAAATCAGCTAACTATGGCAGCACAAAAAAGCTGTAACTAGGCCAGTACACATTGCAGTAACTAATATGAGAACACCGTATAGGATTCTAATCAGGTTTCTGATCATAATCAACTTTTTATGTGTTTTGAGACATAGATGTGAAGAAATTCACCTCAAGAACAAAGTTCAAGAAGTGAATCTTGACAGCCGTGTCAAGAACACCTAACAAGCTGGTTATGATCGGGGAACTTGATCATAATTCTTTGTAGTGCATGCAGCTTCCACTTCTTCAGTATATTACTAATTCATACTTTCATAGGTTCATAGGTAGGTACTAGGCTATTGGCCCTAGGGCCTATATAAGCCTAGCCAAAAAGGTACCCTGGCTTTTGCCACCCAAGAAAATTATTTTCCTGTGCCCCTGTCGAGCAGAGCCACAGAAGTGATTCCCCGGGGTGAATTTCCTATCTCCCATCCAGTCATCAAGATTTTTCTTGAAGAGTGCTAATGAGGAGCTTTGTCTGATATAGATAGGTAGTTTGTTCCAGAGTATGGAAAGTCTCTGGGACCGGAATCTGTCCTTCCAGCATGTTCTGTTTATTGTGGTGACAAGGTTTAGGTCCCTAGAGTGTGTAGCTTGGAGGGATTGGGATTTCTTTAAGTGGAGCATGTCCAACTGCTCTGGGTTTGACATAGCTTTGTATGTTAGGCAGAGATCACCTCTGAGTAGGTGATATGCGACGGAGTAAAGCTGGAGTTTTTTGAGACGGTCTGCATATGGTATCTCTTTGAGGCTGGTAATCTTCTTTGTGAGGTATTTCTGAGGCCTTTCTAGTTGTTGTAGATGTCTTGTGAGGTACATACCAAAAGGGGCATTGTACTCTATAATGGGTCTAATGAGTGATGAGTAGAGGGGAACAATGACCTCTTTTTTCCTGGATGAGAAACCTTTTGTGATGAGGTGTGCCACATAGAAGGATTTCCTGACTACTGTGGCAATGTGATTATCAAAGGAGAGACTACTGTCCACCTGGGTCCCAAGGTCTCTTATCACACTTTTGGTGTTAGGTAGACTACCACCTATGTGGTAGTTCATGGGTACAGAGTTTTTACCAAAAGGGATGACAATGCACTTTTTGGCATTGAGCTTGAGGCCATGGCTTTGACACCAGGCATCTGTCTCAGCGAGGCCCTTTTGTAGGATGTCCACATCTTTTGGAGTTTTGATTATGGCTCCTAGTTTGCAGTCATCTGCAAACTTCATCAGCCAAAGACCTTCTGTGTTAGCCTGTACTTCTGAGAAGTAGATACCAAACAGGAGAGGACCCAGGACTGAACCCTGTGGTACTCCACTTGTCACTGGTCTGAAGTCGGATTTGGAGTCTTCTACTTTCACAGTGTGGGTTCTGTCAGTGAGCCAGCTGGCAACCCATCTTGTGACATAGGGATTTCTACCTAGTTTAGTGAGTTTATCTATAATTCCAGAGTGGGGGATGGTGTTGAAAGCCTTGGTGAGATCTAGATAGGCTGTGTGAACCACCTTACCCTCATGTACGGCTTTGGTGACCGCTTCAAAGAAGTCATTCAGGTTTAGGAGACGTGATCAGCTTTTTACAAACTCAAACTGGGTGTGGTCCAGAGTTTGCAGATTACCAATGTCATTGTTTATAAGTTCCATGATGATATGTTCCATTGCCTTACAGACCAGGCTCGTCAGGCTATTGGGGTGATAGTTCCCAGGGTCCGTGGTAGCTCCCCCTTTGTGGAGTGGGATAACCGTCGCTGTGCGCCATTCAGTGGGCACAAAGCCTGAGGTGAGGCTATGATTGAACATGGTACTTAGGTGGGGTGCCAGTTGTTCTGTAGTTCATGTAGAACACAGACTGGGATGTTGTCAGGTCCCATGGATGCTGTGTTCTTGGCTTTGGAGAGTTTGTTTTTTAACTGTGCAGTGGTGATTATAGGAACTTTGCATTCTTCCGGTATAGAGATGTGCCCTTCAGGGGGTGGGAGGGGGGGTAAAGTTAGCACTGAACCTATCTGAAAGGATGTTGGCAATATCAGTTGGTTCTGTATATTTAGTGCCATTGTCCTGTAACTCAGAGCAGATCTGAGTGTTGCCATTGAGATTCTTGACATAGCTAGAGAATGCTTTGTGGTTGTCTTTAGACTCAGTGGTGATTTTGTTTTCATAACTAGCTTTGGAGGATTTTATGAGGGATCTCAGCTTTTTACTGAGGCTGACCAGGGAGTTCCACCAATCATGAGATTTTACTCTTTTTTGCAACAGTTTCTTTCTTCTGTTGTAGAGTTTGTTTATGGCAGGGGACCACCAGATTGGCTTCCTTTTTTTGGAGGATAGCATCTTGGTTCTAGCATTACACTGTGAGTTATCAGTGAAGCTTATCGAAAATCTCTTTATATGTGACAGGCAGGTGGAATTTCTTGAGGACCAGGAATAGATATTCACATTACAACCTGTTGAAGGCTTTTAAATCTGTAATACCAAGAGCTACACAGAGTACATTTCATTTTTATAGTATGCAGATAACATTATCTTGAGACTGCCTATGGTTTATGTAACTGCACTGATTTAGGTGGTCTATGAGAGGGACTGTTGCTCTGAGTCTATCTACCCAAACAGACATACTCTTACAGTTTTTATTCAAAAAGTACATGGGAGATATAAATGAAGCAGGAAACAAAATGATCATTATAACTTAAAAGCTCTTTCTGAACTTAACACACCTCTACAAATATTCTTATGTCTGTGGATTTATAATGAAATAATGTGCCAGTGGTTTTAAGTGCAGAGGTAGGCTACTGATATAAAGCAAAAAGAGCTCAAGATTTAACATTTACTGTAAGACTGTCATACAATTCCCTCTGTTTTGTGCTTGATGAGTACTTATAGTAAGTTAATAAACTGTAAGCACTCTGCTCCATTTATTGATGAAAACAGATTTAGATTGCCATAATTTTCAATACAAGAAGCATTGTAGGGCACCAAAGAGCATCAGGGAGGTCTGATCAGCATCATGAACTATTGAGAAATCACATAATTCCTCTTGAGACCACATTAAAATGTTGTTTTTTTATGTTCCTTTTGTTGTCATGCTTGCTGACCATCGGAGATTTTGTATTGAGCCCCTTCTCTGTCTCCATGAATTGCTGCACCATATGTTATCCCATTGTGGGATCACTGGTTTCACTGGAAATGTTCCTAGCAGTGTTTTACTTTGTGGGTGATCTGAGTCTAGGGATGAGAACCAAGTGGAGAAGAGGTTGTTGTCCAGGCAGCCATAGAGGATGGTTAGATATTTTGCTTAGCCTTAACTCCCCTATCCCCAAAGTAGCTTGATGGTCACCCTCCGTACTTCAAATGACCTGATGTGTGTGCATTCCTACACAGGAAACATGTAAAGTTGGTGAAGTTTGTGTTACTGAACTTAAATTATGGAATGCTGTTCAGTGAAACTTACTGTGCTGACAATGGAGTTTTCTTTTTTTCTCCACTGTTGTGTGACCTCAGAGTTGGTATATTATACATTTATTGGGGAGTCCCCCTACATCAGGGGTTCAGGGTGGCTTTCCCCCCTGCAAAAAAAAATATTTTTTCTTATGTTCATCAAAGGTAATTTTTATGGGAAGTTTTCAAACTTTTTACCATCGCTGAAACTACCTTCGGCGAATCAACGTGATTCTTCTCACATATGTGCAGATCATGGCTATAGCAAACAACCCTGTTTGGTAGAATAAACACATTCATGTCCCAGTTTTTAATGCTTACTGTGTACCAGAGTATCTGCTGGAAGACTCTGTTGCAATGGACTATGCTACTTTTTCTCCTCCCAGGATGTGTAAGCCAGTATCAGCCACTCAATTCTAGTTTGTTTGGCCAGCTCTTTCAGATGGTGGGTTAATAATCATGGGTAACAGTCAGGGCTTTATACCTGTGTGCCATTGAGCTTCCTGAATGTTGGGGGTTATTCAATAATATGGAAAGTCTTCAACTTCCACAGATGGGAATGGATTGGATGTTATACTTATGGATGCATATAATTCATCAGTATGGTTAAAAATTGGAACTGAAAGCATATACAGAGTCGGTTATAGCTTATATCTCAAAATGTGTAGATGATGTAACTACAACCAAGTGCATCACCATACAGGTGAACCAAAAGCCGTGGTTAACCAGTGAGGTGTATGAGCTCATAAAGGCATGAAATGCAGCAGTCAGATCCAAGGACAAGGAAGCCCTAAAAGTAGCCAGAGGCTAAGTGAGCAAAGGTATAAAAGACGCAAAGAGAACCTATGACAGAAAGATCCAGGGTCACTTTAATGATCAAAATGATACCTGACATGTATGGAAGGGCATACAAACCATAACCAACTACAAACCTGCATCAGCCTCTTATGATGACAGAATTGAATTCTTGAATGAGCTGAATAACTTCTTCAGCAGGTTTGATGTGGCAAACAAACTCCCTGTCGGTAAGGATGAAGTTGTGTTGCTCCTAAACACAGTCGATGACTTAAGAATCTTGAGATGTGTCATTCTAAGAAAAGCAGCAGAGTACTGAAAGACTGTGCATCAGAATGGGTATCAGTACTCATGGACATTTTCAACACTTTGCTGCAACTAGCCAGTGTACCGAAGTGCTTTAAGAAGATGACCATCATTCCGTTACCGAAGAAACCAGAGCCAGCAAGTCCAAATGGCTACCGACCAGTTGCTCAGACTTTGACAGTGATGAAGTGTTTTGAAAGGCTGATTAAAAACCACATAACCTCAAGCATACCAGCAACATTGGACACACTGCAATTTGCATATAGGCTGAACCGCTGCACAGCAGATGCCATATCTCTAGCATTTCATGAAACCTTGACCCACTTGGAAGGTAAGAACTGCTATGACAGAATGCTATTCATTGACTTCACTTTTGTCTTCAACGCTGTCATCCCTCTGAATCTAGTAAAGAAACTAGTAAGGCTGGGCATCAACACCCCATTATGCAATTGGATCCTACGTTTCCTTACGATCAGGACTCAAAAAGTTTGTGTGGGTGACAACAGTTCTGGAAGGGTAACTCTGAACACAGGGGTAATGCAGAGATGTGTCTTGAGTCCTCTATTATTCACCTTGCTAACACATGACTGCATGGCCAGACAGGAGTTCGATAAAATCATCAGATTCACAGATGACACCATGGTCATAGGTCTGGTCAGAAACAGAAACAAAACAACCCACAGAAGCAAGGTGGAGCATCTGATAGGTTGGTGCGATAACAACTTGTGAATGTCAGCAAAACCAAAGAACTTATTATGGACTTCAGAAGTTCTCAGGAAGCACATAAAACTCTAAAGATAAAAGGGGTGTTAGTGGAAAGGGCCAAGAGCACACAGTTTCTGGGAATACACATCTCAGAGGACTTGTCTTGGAGACAGCATGCCAATTACACTGTCAAAAAGCACAGCAACAGTTGCACTTCTTAAGGAAATTGAGAAAAGCAAACTTGTCGCAGTCCATCCTCCAAGCATTCAACAGGGTACCATTGGGAGTGTCCTAACCAACAACGTCATAGTCTGGTATGGGAAATGTAATGCCTCTGACTGTAGGGGTCTCAGGCGAGAAGTAGGGGCAGCAGAGAAAATCTTTGGTTCTTCACTTACACCCTTGGAAGACTTGCATGAGACTCACTGCATAGGAAGAAGCAACAAGATAACCAATGACCTTACCCATCCTGCAAATGGAATGTTCTACCACCTCTCCTCAGGCAGAAGATACAGAAGCATGCACTGCAAGACTTCCAGGCTGAACAATAGTTTTTTTCACCCTATCCATTAGAGTGTTAAACTCTGTTGACAGGCGAACTAGAAGAAAGTCAACTCCTTCATCCCCTCATCCTCCCCAATCACCTAGATATGTATCTATCTGTCTGATCAGGAATAGTACACATTACAGGCTCATCACGTGCGTTATACTAATTTTACTAATTCTACTCAGTTCATATGAGCACAGTATAGATACTCACTGTCCATATTTGAATGTGCAATTCTGTCTGTTCTTCGCCTGTACCCTGATATGAGAAATTCAAGACAGCACAATATACACTGTGCGATATCTATATGTTGTTCTATTTCTATTTATATGTTATGTTTTTGGATGTCAAATAACTTTTTACTATACTATATTTTTCTGTATGTATGTCCTTGCACTGGGAGCGAAGCAATGAAATTTCATTCGGCTACAGTGTGGTGTAGATTTGAATGACAATAAAGTTTACGTTGACTTTGATTTGACTTTGAAAATGTAGACCTATATCCTGGAGCCTACACTGAGGTCAGAAATTTAAGAATCTCCAAAAGCAAGGATAATTTCTGTGGCCTAAGCATACCTCTCAACCTCTTAGCACAAGAAATCTGGACAAAGCCTAAAATAATGGGGGACAAAGGCCTAAAAATAAGGGCAGGTTTTAAATAGTGCTTTTATAAACTTAGAAAGTTGCTAGAATAACAGGATTTGTGTTAGCATATATTTTCTGAAGGATATGAAGTCTAAAACTCAAATGTATGTCCTTATTTAGTAACTTCAGTCATCAGAGGTTTGCCAGAAAACCACAGATTTTATGAGGAACAGACCAAAAATATGAGGATGAAATCTGGACATTCTGTGAAAATTTGGACAGTTGAGAGGTATGGAGCAAAGTAATGAGGTAGCAGAAAATTAGGCCAGAGAGATGAAGATCCCACCAAGGATCCCTCTTCCTCCAGGAATCCAGCAGAGAATGGAATAAGGGGCAAAGTCTCTAATACACATACTTGTTTAGAGGTAGCTGTTAAGGAGATAGCATCATACTGCAACCAGGGAGTGGGAATGCCCTAACTCACTCCCCAGTGTTAGCATTGTGAGAGCTGCAATGACTGCCTTCCTGAGGTACGTACACACTTCAGTACTTGTGCAACCTCCTGAGTAAAGGACACACAACTTGCAGCAATGAGCTTGGCAGGCTCTTCTGCTGCTATTGCAACAAATCAGGTTGCCTTCCTACCACTGAATGCCATCCACGCCCCAAATAGTCCCTCCAGTGCCCATGCCACTAATCAAACTCAGGTCATCTGTGACACAGTAATGGCTTTATCCCTCTGCACCACAGTGCTGTGGGTAACCTCTTTAACCTCTTCCCCTCCATCTTCTCCACTATGAACTTTCTAAATGAATAAACACCTATAACTATTTCTTCTCTATCTTTCCCACTCTGTCTTCTTTCAAACTGTGTCTAACCTCTGTAACAGTTTCCTTTCCATCTTCTTAATTCTACCTTCTTTCACTTTTACAACTGCTTGCTTTCCAAGACTTACTGTTACTAACATCAGTAATGATTATAAATATTGTAAATATTAAATTTTCTAACCATTTAACTATTCTATAAATTCCATCGGCTAACTATTATCAGCTGGGACATGCTGTCTTGGAGAGTTTTGACTTCACTGTAACTACATAAAATGTGCGTTATCTCTTATGTTACTCAACTCTCACATCTTCATTATTCTGTTGTTAAGCAGGATATTTTTCTTTGTAATCTTTGTTTTTGTTGCACACCCGGCATGGGCTTGAAAATGGGCTGGCGAAAACACTGTTCTAACCCAGTTAACAAAGTAGAAATAAAAATAAAATATAATATAAATTAGAAGCATACTCGATTATTTTCAATGCAGTCAGTCCATTGATTAACACACAAACTCTATAGAAAACACACAACTGACTTGGAAGTCCAAGAGAAGCAGAATTTTAAAGCATGGGTAAGATACCTTGACTGTTAAGGTGGAAAGTCAACAGAATTTTGACCAAATTATGTTCATCAGCTAACGAGGGAGAGAGAGAGAGAATGTGAGGGAGAAATGACCTTACATTTAGCCAATACATTGTTAGATCTTTGACAAAGCAAGCAAGAGGAGCATTGTTGATACCTAATCTTAGGATGGAAAGTATCACAATGGGAGTAGCACAAGGCCCTAGTATCACAAAGCTCGGACCCAAACATATTATGTACACCCCAGCCCCAAGGCCACATTATCCCACAATAATTTAGCCTTTAGGTCAGAGGAAAATTGCTTGTTAAATGCTGATACCTACTCATCCATTCTGTATAGCCAAAAAAAAAAAATCTCTTATGGGCAAATACTCATTATGCAGTTTAAAATACATGTTCTAGTGTTCCGGTGAAGTGCACAGTCATAATTAGGTTTCATGTGCCTGCAAGGGGAAAAGCTTTAAGGCCATAAGCCCAACTCACATAATTTTAGCTATGATTATTCTGGGGTTTTATCCCCCACGCATACTGTCTTCTGTACCCACTGCTTCTCTTAGTTTTTAAATCAGAACCATTTGTCCTAGTTTTTGATATTATAAACTGCATCAATAGAGACAAGTGAGAAGTGCCATACATACTGCTATTGGTTTTCACAGGAGGATAGCCATAACATAAAAAAATGTATTTCAGTAATTATGGGCTTTTGTTTACAAACAAAATAATATGCATCCCCCTACAAACACACACACAGACACACACATACACACACACACACACACACACACACACACACACACACACACACACACACACACATACACGCACATCAAAGTATGAAATAATAATTTGCTTGAAAGAACCTGTTAACTGCAATTCAACATGCAGTATCTAAAACCAAAAATTTATACCAAGAGACAAACTGTGAACAGCCACCAAATGCTAGGATGAAGATTTTGTACATATAATTTATTCAAGCTAAAAAAATAGTTAAGTGCATTCATCTCCAACATACAAGACTTCATCAGAACTAGTTAAATATCATAATTATACATATTTATAAAATCATACAACCCATGTAATTTCCCCAAAACCTTGCTTGCCAAAGGATATGATTATTCATTTTTTGGCATTTAATTTTTAGTTAATGGTTTTGACACCAACTATTTGTTTGGGAAATGGCTTCTTGTACAATCATGGTGTCCCCTGGGGAGGTTATGCTGGCACCAAGTTTGCATCATAGGATCATAGGAGGTTACTAGGCTAATGGCCTTAGGGCCCTTGCAAGTCTAGCCAAGAGTTTATCCCCAAAAAAGAAACCTCAGTCAACGCCTATCATCCCTGTCAATGAGGGACACAGGTGGAACCCCCTGGGACAAATTTGTGGTTTCCCATTCACTCATCGAGGTTGCGCTTGAATCTGGAAACTTAGTTGACTATAAACCCTTAACATTTTGTTTCACCTCCAAGAAGCAAATGCCAAAGAAGAGTTTCTCAAAGACTGAAACCTAAGGTACATCACTAATGAAAGGTCCTTTGGAGGAAGTACAGCCACCTACCCTAACTTCCTGGATTCTGTTTGTGAGACAATTGTCTTTCCAGCTATTCCTAAACAGTTTCAGCTAAAATGAGTGCAGTAATGCATAACTTACCAATGAACACAGTGTTGCGCTGTCTGAGAGGATCATGTCATGGGTAGTTTAAGTTCTGGGGCATGAGTAGAGTTCACAGTAATAACAGCAGTAAAATCAATAAATAGCTGAAACTCTGCCATTACTAATAGTGAGCCTGATGTACCAGTGACAAGTCAGAGATAGGAACGGTGCTCAAGGAATACAAATTTACACATAAGAGGGAAGGGGGTAATGGGGATATGGAATAAAAATTATACCAAAAGACCTGCCAACATGCCTCCTTAGATGCCTATAGGAAATGATCTATTATTCCTTATGGAGAATACTTTATATGGTATAAAATAAATTGCCATGAAATACTGCAACCCTAAACCACAAGGTAGAGATTAAATATCTTAATAATGCAGGACAATGTGCTGACATAAAAGCCAAATCCCAATCTTTATATTCCATATATGCATTAAAAGACAGATGAGTTGTGTATTTACATAAATAACCAAAAAAAAAAAAAATAACCAAAGCCAAAGGCTCTTAAGGTATAACATCTAGTGATATGTAGGAACCATGACAATCAGATGTCATCAATGACAATTTTATTATATAGGTTGAGCATACATCATAAAACATGCTATAGATCATTAGCTGGACTACTTAAGTCATTGTCTCATTGGCTACTGATTAGGCCTTGCAGATGAGCCATAATTAAAAATGAGGGAGGGGATAGTTGACAGTACAGAAGGTGGGAACAGTGATAGGAAAATGAGAGAAGAGAGGAGAAGAGATTAAAAGTAACAGAGAAATATAAAGAGGAGAGGATGACCAGAAGGCAAATGATAATGTTGAATTATGAAATAAATAATTTTATATACCCAGTTATAGTAAAATAAACCCCTCAAATATGGAAAATGCAAGCAGTCTATTCTAAATCCATTATTAAAATCTATTGAACATCAGTCTGTGTAACATTCTCACCTTTTTTCTTCAGAACTTAATTATATTCACCCTTGCATTTTGGTAACTTTAAAGCAAAACTTATTTCAAAAGTATAAACTGATAACATTATATTTCCTTTCTACATATACTGAAAACTTGTACCAAAAGAAATACATTCTACATAAGATAAGAATCTTCTTTTACCTGAAACATTCATCCACATCCAAAACTAATGCAGCAAAATTATATAATCCATATATGACCTTTCATGTAATCCACTCTGGAATATTTTTGTTGCACAAACACAAACAATGAAGTTAGCCCCATACAAACAAGCTAAACAATAGCCCATTAGGTTATTGTCAAAGGATAATTTATTAATTTTCTTCTTGAATAAATCACAAAGTAGATATAACACAACTTGCTCCAGGATTGTACAACAGTAGGGAAAAGGAGAAACTTCCTTAATCCCATTTTTGCTGGTCTCGCTGTAAAAATAGTAAAACATTCACTGTCTGCAAATAACCTTGTAAAATAAATAAAATAAAATAGTCCTCCAGTTCAGATAGCAAACACATTTAATTAAAATGTTGTCCAATATTATTCACAGTAAGTATCTTCTTTTTTTGCAGAGGGTGGGAGTCATACATTTAGTGTACCTGCATTTCTGCAAGCAAAAGTAATCTTTACCTACCAAATTGCAGTATAAAATTCATGCAGTCATAATATTGTGCTACTGTTCACAGTTCATATTATCTTTCTGCAATAGTGTGATGACTTCTGTAAGTGATACAACCACTGTTTGTCTCTTAAATGTTCTTGTGACATATATTCTAGACAAAAAACAAAAAAACAAAACAAACAAACAAAACAATTTAAGCACTACCAGCAATACCAGTTTATAATTTTATAATTTATCTTACGAGGATGGACAGGATTAGGAATAAGTATATTAGAGGGTCAGCCCAGGTTGGAAGGTTTGGAGACAAAGCCAGAGAGGCAAGATTACATTGGTTTGGACATGTGCTGAGGAGGGATGCAGAGTATATTGGGAAAAAGATGCTAAGGATGAAGCTGCCAGGTAACAGGAAAAGAGGAAGGCCTAAGATAAGGTTTATGGATGTGGTGAGAAAGGACATGCAGGTGGTTGGTGTAAAAGAGCAAGATGCAGAGGACAGGAAGAAATGGAAACAGTTGATCTGCTGTGGCGACCCTTGACGGGAGCAGCCGAAAGAGGAAGAAGAAGATCTTACACATATGACATTTTTTGATAACCTCTGTAAATTGCAACATCTGTTACAAGGCAGATTCTGAAAAGTCATGGTCCACATGTGCTGGGTGATCTTCAGTCTTGCAGCTTTCAAATCTGCCATAACACTGTCATACCAAGAAACAAATTGAACCAATATCCCTCAAGGCTTCTCCATGAATCTCTCTGTCTCAGGTCACTGGTAACGTGCATTCCTTCATCGTCATCATCATCATCTTTATCATCATCATAGTAGAATACTAGGCTAAGAACTCAAGGGGCCATTTTAAGCCTAGCAAAGTTACCCAAAATAAATTTGATAGGTAATGTTGCTCAAATGTTTTGTGGAGGGTATATATTCTTTGGTAGACAAACAATTACTTTCTCTGTCTAGTAGAGACATGGATGGTAGACCAGGAGTATATTTACTGTTCCCTGTCCACTTGTCCAGGTTCTGCTTGAATAAATGAAGGTAAGAACTCAGCTTTACATTGATGGGAAGCCTGTTCCAGAGAAGAGGTAGTCTCTGTCCCTTCAGCATGTCCTATATGTTGCTGGTGATGGCAGTATGTACAATCAATGATTTTTACTAATTTATTTCTACCCATTTTGTACTATCTTCATTAGTCAGGGCCTACACATGAAGCATAACAAAATCAGAATTATAAATATTATAGTCAAGAGCATTTCAAAAAAATATTTTCAACACCTTGGAAACAGATTGATTATACATGGTCATGGTGAGCTATCAGCTCCTTTGGCATGTGAAACATATACATACAGCCTTTTGAAATATACTCATATGATTTTATATCTTATTTCCATACCTGGAATGATTGCACAATACTTATATTTCACAAATTCTCTTTTTATACGGAGAATAAATACAGCTCTCAGTGCAGTTGGGTGATGGTATATGGTTAAGGCATTTACCTGTTTAGACAGTATTTCTCATCTTTGGAAGGTAAATTGGCTAGGCTTAAAATGGAGCACCGGGGCAGCTAGCCTAGTAATTACCTATGAACAAAACATGGGATATGCCTATGAACAATAAGTAGTATAGCTTGGACAGGGTGAAGGGGGCACTTGCCATAGGTGCAAAATATTGATGGAGGCATGATCGGCCAATCCCAATCACTCTTTAATGCATATCAGCTTTTAAAAGATGGTATTGCTTTGTGGTCAAACATGAGTGCTGTAGCACTCCATATGTGGTCTAAACTGTAGCAACTGCTTGCCAGTGGCAGATGATGACCTCAAAGTTGGAGAGGTGGGCTGCACAAAGCAGGCGAATAGGTGGGACTAATTAGAATGGGGTGAGGCTATATTACAGCAAGTCATTGACCATTATCTGTGATCAAAGAACATGCACAGTCATTCCTTTTCATACACAGACTGGCTCAGTATATACCCACTCTTTCTAGTCACGTTACCAACTATATACAACTCATGTGTGACTGCAATCAACAAGGCTAACCTTTGGTGAAATAGTGCCCTAAAAAAGTGACTCCATAGGCACCACTGTTACACACTAGTCCCCTCTGTACTTTTCCTGTTTTCCCTCATTCTGGATGCACACTAAAAATACAGATGACTTTTTTTCTTGCTTTTTCACATGTTGTCTTACCTTTTAGTTTCTCCGCTGCTGTTAACATGCACTAACTTGCTAAAATTATATGCAGTAAGTTTGGAGGATGCAACTGAATTAAGCTGGGTATCTGAAGGCTGACAGGCACCCAGAAGTGATAGGGTTCTAGGCATTCAGAGGTGCTTGAGTTTTTTTACAACTTCATGGTTTAATGATGACCTGAAAAAAAATCACAAGTAAAGGAAAATGATCAGTCTTATATTTTCTTTCGTGTTAAAATAAGATGCATCTAAAGATTAATGTTGCAAATCAACAGAACAGTAGTTCCCCAATAAAATGAGAAGAAGAAATATAAATCCTATCTGAGAATAGAGTCTACCATCTTGCCCATTCAAAGAGAGATAGTTAAATTCTGAGTACCTTTCTTGTGTTAGACTTGGAATGAAAGCAACAGTTTAAGTGACCAGAGATATATATTATAAAACAACTAAAACAACACAACGCCAGTACAGTAAAAAATTATTTATTCACTCGTATACAAAGCTTTCGGGAATTTTCCCTTTCACAATGTAAAATTATATCTCAGCAACAAAGTATTTCTTAAAAAGTCATTTAAACCAATCACATGGTAAAACCACCAGCGAAAACGTAGAATCAATTAAAACAAACTAAACAGACTTAAAGATGCAGCTTAATGTAAAGTGCATCAAAAAAGTTACATAAGACCTTCAAAATATGTAATATATAATATATAATACATAATACATACAATATTAAAATTTCATTTGCTTTTTTCTCAAAACAGGTTTAATAGTAGTAACTACATTTAAACCAGGTGATTACCAGCATTGAGCTGTAAAATCCTGCTCATTTCAACAACTTCTGTGAAATTCTTAAGATCACCACCCCTCTTTCTCTTAACCAATATATGGATGACCCGAAATCTAAAACTGTGTTTAGAGCCCTTCTTCTCAATGTGCCCAATGAGCAAATTAGTAACTATACCCTACGTATATCTGATAAATGCTTAAGTACCCTATCTTTAAGCTTTCTGTTGCATTTCCCTAAATAAAAACTTAAACATGCTGTGCAAGTGGCCAGATAAACCACATTTTCAGTATTGCAATTTGCATAGCATGAAAAATTAAATACTCTCTTACTATCTGGATGTATGAATTCTGTTGCATTCAATATAAATTTACAAGAACAATTATAGCAAGGGAAAGTTCCTTTTTTCTGCTCTATACAAATTCATGCTTAGGATTAATTTCCCTATAACAAAGTTTTTGTTTTACATTTTGACAATTCCTGAACACAAAGTGTGGTACAGTATTTATAATTTTTACAGATTTCTAGTTGCGCACATAGGATATGCCAATTGTCTCTAGTTATTTAGGTTATTCTATCAGTTTTAATATTATATCGAGTTGTAAACCTAACTTGATTTTTGTTGTTATTATTATTGTTGCTACCACTGTTGCCTAGGGACAAACTTTCAGAATGCATGAAGTATGGTTTAGCCTTAGCTTGTCTTTCAGAAACAATATGCTGAAAAGTATCACTTAACATTAATTCATCATACTGCCTAACCCGAAACTCCTTCACCATTTCAGTTATTTGCTTATTAGAAGTCTCTCTCATAAAAATTGGCTCTTAACTATTCCTTTAAAAATATGCTGTGGTGCATACTATGTCTGTACAAAATCCTATTTGATTGCATCTCCTTTCTGCAGATATTTGTGGTCAGTTCATTATTGTCTCATTACTTTAATATCTAGAAAGTTAATAGCAACATAAGAATATGTTAGTTTGAATTTTAGAAAATCTGTAGTATTCTCTAAATAATTGACAAACTCGTCCAAACACAATGCATCTCCACACCATTATAAAAAAATGTCATTTACAAAATGCTTATAGAACAATACATTAAAACGGAGTGACCAAAAATGTATGTTCTTTCTCATCTACCTATAGCTATATTGGCATAAATGTTGCAATATAATTTTATGTTGAGAATGGGAGAATTCCCGAAAGTTTTGTAAATGAGCGAATAAATAATTTTTTACTGTACTGTCCTTGAGCTCCACTGTGTTTTGGTTTTTACTGTTGAGCTCATTTACACGCATATGTTAACCTTCTGTGCTGTTAATTGTGTTATATATTATACACCTAAGCAGACCTCTCAACTGTCCAGATTTTTGCCTCATATTGTGGTCTATTTCTTTTAACGTTTGTGGTTTTTAGACAAATCACTAGGATGAACTGTGGACTGAAGTCACTACAAAATGGCATACATTTGAGTTTCAGACTTCATATCCTTCAGAAAATATATGTTAACACAAAACCTGTTACTCTAGCAGCTTTCTAAGTTTATAAGAGCAGTATTTAAAACTTGTCCCTATTTTTGGGCCTTTGTCCCCCCATTGTGTCAGGCTTTGTTCAGATTCCATGCACTAAGAGGTTGAGAGGTATGCAGCTGAGTATATGGAAGAAAAAACTAACGCACATGGATCAAGCCCATACAAAGACAGAGAGTGTATGCAGACTCCACATACAAAGAATCTTAGTCAAAACTCAACCAGAGAACCAAACTCTGTTAAGTGGCAAAGCTACTTGATGTAACACTGTACCAATGATCAGCTGCTGTCACAAGCATCTTGCCTAGAACACCGTAGAGGGCCATGTATTGAGTGCAATGATGATGTCTGACTGTAATGGAAAGTAACAAAAAATACAGTCATCTTGCTACTTTTATATATACTGCAACCCCTCCCCCACACACATTTAGTCATTGTCATCAGAGGCTATCCTATACTCATCTGTTACAGCCTCTTTATTGAACATGCACACAACAGATATCTAATTGTTTCAAAATAGCCACTAGCTAGCTTCACAAAAATGCACAGTACCTCTGCAATGCTAAGATAATGATGGCTTAACCTGAATGAATGTCAAAAGAGTCAATCACTTTCATCCACAGACAACCCCTGTAGCCAGCAATTAAAGCCTATTTAATACTATATACATACCTCTGATACAATAATGTAATAAAATAAAAAATATTTGCCGGCAATAATAATTTATTTTGATCCCTCATTCATAAACATACATGCTCACAAATGCAGAGACTATCAATTACAGCCACTTGTAGGAGTATGATGGTATATCTCAGGTATTTCGCTACTTCAGATGAATGAATGAATAGATTATAACTGCCACACTGTAATTTATCTTCTCTACTCACTGCTGTCAAAATAATTTGCAACCACCCCGTAGTTCTTGACCTCTTATCTCAAGAATCAAGGAGAAAGTTAAATGTAATGGTAGACTAAAGAACAAAATCATAGACAGCTGTTGCCTTCATATGCTTAAAAACTTGCTTTAATAACATGCTTTGCATTATCATGGTTTTTTGAAGGCTATTAAGTCTGAAATTTAAAGTTCTGTCATTATTATTTACTGACTGTAATTCCTCAATGATTTGCTAGAAGAAAACACAAACATAATGTGGGACCAGACCAACACATGACACAAAACATCAAAGAGATTCTGCAAAATCAAGGACTGTTTAGGGCATCTATGCCCCACACATACATACATAAATACAGACACACACACACACACACACACACACACACACACACACACACACACACACACACACACACACACACACACACACACACACATCAGTTACAGCCACTTGTATGACTGTGACTGTATTCCTCAGGTGGTTGGTCGGGGGTAGATGAATAAATACATAAATAAGTGTTATACAAGTGTTAACATGCTTATTTTACAACTGCCAGAATACAGTTTGCATCTCATATCTGCTTGAACAAGACACCCTTGTGAAAACGGGTTGAAATTGGCTGGGCTTGTAAGGGCCCTGAGGCCATTTACTTAGTAACCTCCTATGACTCTGTGATCCTATGCAACCTCTGCCTCCCATACTCAAATACTTCTCAACATCTTAGTTTAAGAATAAGGGAGGAAGTTAAAAAGTAATGGAGGACATAGGACTAAATCAGGAGCAGATATAATAACTTCTGCATACTTAGAAAGTTGCATGAATTACAGGCTTTGCATTAGCATAATTTTGTCCAACGGCGGTTACGTCTAAAACTCAAATGTCTGTTATTATCTAGTGTCTTCAGTCCTCAGCCATTTGCCAGAAAAGCATATATTTTATGAGGACTGGACTAATAAAATGAGGCAAAAAATCTGGACATTCTGTAACCTTTTGGACTATTAAGAAGTATGCTGTAATTTCCACTGATTTGCCATAGCAAAAAGTCAGGGACATTTGACAACTTATATGACCCTAATACATATAAACCACCAGAGAAAAATTAATTTAAAAACAGTGACAAAATGATACAAAATATGTTTCTGTAGCCAAATTTGCCTTGCCTCAAAACTGCTATAAAACGTTTGCAGTCTGCACTAATTGGTTTGGGGTTTCTTGCCATCAAAAGGATCAGCAGGACTAATTGCTTCTGGATAGAGAGGCTAGAGATATCCATATTTTTATTCCAGTGTCTCATTGTTAGGAAGTCTTGAGAATAGACATGGCAAGCAGTTGTCTGGCTTGGTTTTCCCTGGCTCTAGAATCTGGATGCCTTACCTCACTTGAAATGGCATCGCTTCCACTTAAGCTAAATGGTGTATTGCTACTGGTGCTTTTGGGAATTGCTGCAAAAATCCACCAGGCACAGAAGTATAAAACATTCAGTATTTTTTCAGCATCACAGTAATAATACATAAAAATGTACAGGATTCCATTAAAATTAGCTTTTTTAAATGTTTAAAACCACACACATACTCACAATGTTTATATACTTAAAAATATAATTACATTTTTAAAGCTGTATTGTGCAAAATGGGATTCAAGAATACTGATTCAGTTGTTTGTCTTTTCCCGGTTAGGGGTCACCACAGCAGAACTCCGGTCCGCTAATGATTAGCAGTAGATTTTTATGGTGCTGAGTTGTCAGCCTGACACCCAACCTTCAGCGAAGGCATGCCATTCTCACATGTCTTTCAGAGGCCACTTGACTGCGGGGAGGACATGCAGACTCCACACAGAAGGCACTCCAGCCGAGAATCGAACAGGAGAACCTCTTTGCTGTGAGGCAACAACACTACCACTGTACCACCACGGCTTAAGGATACTGATACTGATTCAGTCATACCAGGCAATTACTTGAGTTATCCAATTAAACTCTCTAGATTCAAGCTTTCCTATTATATATCCCTTTCTTGCATTTATTCTGAGCATGTTTAGATCCTGAAACTTTAAAGTCACATTGCTGACCCCTGTCTTCCATGTTTATAGAATGCATTATTTTCTTTGCATCTCAGATAAATGTAGCTTTTCAGTTTTAATTTTCTGCTACATATGCCAACTATGTGAAGCTAGATAAAGTTTCACTAGCATAATCTGCACATGTATTACAAATTATAATTGCAGTGTTTCTATGCAACAGGATGAAAAAGCATCCATATGTTCTTAATATTTTTTTAAATATTAAAAAAGTAAAAAAATATATATTTACAATATGAGCAAAGAGGAAAAAAGTACCTTTCTTATTTCAGTAACATTCATGTTTTACAAACTTCTCAATTTCTTGATTGAAAATGTAAGATTACTGACAGTCACTGTGCTTACTTCCCCACTGAAATATTCCATTCATTTTCTACAACACTTTGACCTTGCCTATTTCTTTTATTTTAAGCAATACAGAACTCTAATTTCCATGTTAAAAACATGGCCATACTGTGGGACTGCACAGCACAAACTTGGACTGGAGACCATTTCTCATCAGTGCCAATACCTATCTGATAGATTCTGCCTACTTTATAAGTAGAAATATTATAACTTAAAAGACCATATATTGCCATTTACAAATACACTTGCTGAGACCATTTCTCTTTACTATTACTGAACTCGTACAAAAACAATCTCTCTCTCTCTCTCTCTCTCTCTATCAAAAATACATACAATGCCATGATCCCATCGTGGATCAGTTTGATGATGTAAGATGTAACTCCGACTGATGGCAACCTTGGACAGCCAGAAAAGGACGATTTTGCAGCATTCAACTTTCTAGTTCTTTAACCTTATGTAGTAAGAACAACTCAGACATTTTTATCTGATTTTGCTGCAATTTGCTGCACTGTGTAATGTAAAGTGCTTATGGCACTGTTTTAATTAAAGAACAACAGGATTCTATTATTACATGCTCAACTTCTCTGTCCTTCTTCTCCCTATTTACAGTCCCTGCTATGAATACACAACACTACAGCAATTAAAATATTTTAAATCAACTGTTTCTCTCTACTAGAACAATACCTTACTGTACTGTGGTGGTTTCACTTTCAAAAAACTTTTATCCTGCCCTGGAAAAGCTTGCTGCAGTCTCCAATTCATTGATTTCATCAAGGTCAATTAATTCCCTCCCAAAACTGACATCACCATGACCGTCCTAGAAACCCACCCATGCTGTGATGTCAAAGCTCTCTGGTCCTTCCCCCTACCCATACAGAAAGTAAAGGCTAGAACAAGGAAACAGTGCATGAGTCAAGTCTGTTGCTGTGAGCTGTCAGTCACAGCAGGTAACAACACTTTGAAGGCTAGGGAAGTTAGGTGTGAAAGGGGATGGGCGATGAGTCGAAGTAGTACAATTCAGGCTTCACAAAAGAATGCAATTTAACCATTCTAAAAAGAAGCAGCAGTAAAAAGCACTGTGAAAGTCTGTTATGTGGCATTTGCACTGTTTGTGTTTTAAGTAGTCATTGAATGTCATGAACTGTTACTTAAAATTAACTGACTGAAAGACAGCAGTGTATGCATGTAAAATCAATGCAGTGACAGGAGCTTTAGGAAGAAAGAGGCCTGCATGATGTAATTTTTTTACAGACAAGCACTGCACTGTGGGATACATAGAGGCAGAATAAACAATCAGGATCACTTCAAGATGATAGACACCATGTGGTCAGACTCAAAAATTATGCATAAAAATATTTAAAAACCTCTAAATAGTCCCAGAGTGGTGTTAAAATGTAGGAAACATCAAACCATAAACATGTTTTTTGAGTCTGTGAGTGTGGTTCTTCTTTAAAACAATGCATGTCTTAAAAATAATCAGGTCTGTTCCATATTAAAATCAGGTTATTCAGAAAGGCAGGTTAAATTTGAACATAAAATTGACAGATTTGAAAAGTATGGCACAGACCCCCCCCCCACACACACACACATACACACTCACAGCCACTTTAAGTACTTACTTTTTAAATGCTGACAGTAGCAGGCAAATTGCCAGAAAAGAAGAGCATATATAATCTCTCTCTCTCTCTCTCTATATATATTTATATATATATATATATATATATATATATATATATATATATATATATATATATATATATATATATTTATAGGTCCCCTTCACATGGTCGACTTTTCAGAAAGTCAACTTTCATATGGCCGAGACCATGTGATCGACTTTCAAAAAGCCAACCATGGGAAACCGCTATTTCTGTACAGTGCGGAATGGGAAACTTTCCTCTTCTACACTGTAGTGCGATCTCAGAGTTGGTATAGTTAAGTTACGGGAATGTGGAGGGTGCAGGTGGGCTTGCCCCCCTGCTAACAGTTGAAAAGTAAGTGTTTGGTGTGTGTTATGTGTTTATTTTACATGGTCGGCTTTTCGAAAGTCGATTATATGGTCTCGGCCATATGAAAGTTGACTTTCTGAAGAGTCGACCATGTAAAGTAGACCCACACACACACACACACACACACACACACATATATATATATATATATATATATATATATATATATATATATATATATATAGCTATATATATATATATATATATATATATATATATATATATATATATATATAAACACGCATATACGTGTGTGTGTGTGTGTGTGTGTGTGTGTGTGTGTGTGTGTATGTATGTATGCATAGGTTCATAGGTTCATAGGTAGGAACTAGGCTATTGGCCCTAGGGCCTATATAAGCCTAGCCAAAAATGTACCCTGGCTTTCACCACCCAAGAAAATTGTTTTCCTGTGCCCTTGTCAAGCAGAGCCACAGAAGTGATCCCTGGGGTGAATTTCCTATTTCTCATCCAATCATCAAGATTTTTCTTAAAGAGTGCTAATGAGGAGCTCTGTTTGACATAGATAGGTAGTCTGTTCCAGAGTATGGGAAGTCCCTGGGACAGGAATCTATCCTTCCAGCATGTTCTGTTTATTGTGGTGACAAGGTTTAGGTCCCTAGAGTGTGTAGCTTGGAGGGATTTGGGATTTCTTTAAGTGGAGCATGTCCAACAGCTCTGGGTTTGACATAGCTTTGTATGTTAGGCAGAGATCGCCTCTGAGTAGACGATATGCGACGGAGTAAAGGTGGAGTTTTTTGACAGTCTGCATCTGTTTGAGGCCAGTAATCCTCTTTGTGAGGTATTTCTGTGGCCTTTCCAGTTGTTGTAGATGTCTTGTGAGGTACAAACCAAAAGGGGCGTTGTACTCTATAATGGGTCTAATGAGTGATGAGTAGAGGGGAACAATGACCTCTTTTTTTCTGGATGAGAAATGTTTTGTGATGAGGTGAGCCATGTAGAAGGATTTCCTGACCACTGTGGCGATGTGATTAGGGGAGACTACTGTCCACCTGTGTCCCAAGGCCTCTTATCACATTTTCAGCATTAAATAGACTACCAGCTATGTGGTAGTTCATGGGTACAGAGTTTTTACCAAAGGGGATGACAATACACTTTTTGGCATTGAGCTTCAGGCCATGGCTTTGACACCAGGCATCTGTCTCAGTGAGGCCCTTTTGTAGTATGTCCACATTGTTAGGAGTTTCGATTATGGCTCCTAGTTTGCAGTCATCTGCAAACCTTTTAGCCAAAGACCTTCTGTGTTAGCCTGTACTTCAGAGAAGTAGATACCAAACAGGAGAGGACCAAGGACTGAACCCTGTGGTACTCCACTTGTCACTGTTCTGAAGTCAAATTTGGAGTCTGCTACTTTCACAGTGTGGGTTGTGACATAAGGATTTATACCTAGTTTAGTGAGCTTATCTATAATTCCAGAGTGGGGGATGGTGTCGAAAGCCTTGGCGAGATCTAGATAAGCTGTGTGAACCACCTTACCCTCATCTATGGCTTTGGTGACTGCTTCAAAGAAGTCATTCAGATTTAGTAGACATGATCTGCCTTTTACAAATCCGTACTGGGTAGGCTCCAGAGTTTGGAGATTACCAATGTCTTTGTTTATGATTTCCATGATGATACATTCCGTGGCCTTGCAGACCAGGCTCATCAGGCTAATGGGGTGGTAGTTCCTGCGGTCCGTAGTGGCTCCCCCGTTATGGAGTAGGATAACCGTCGCACTGCGCCATTCAGTGGGCACAAAGCCTAATTGAACATGGTACTTAGGTAGGGTGCCATTTTATTCTGTAGTTCATGTGGAACACAGCCTGGGATATTGTCAGGTCCCATGGATGCTGTGTTCTTGGCTTTGGAGAGTGTGTTTTTTACCTGTGCAGCCATGATTACAGGAACTTTGCATTCTTCCGGTATAGAGATGGGCCCTCTAGGGGGTAAGATGGGGGTAAAGTTAGCACTGAACCTATCTGCCAGGATGTTGGCAATATCAGTTGGTTCTATATATTTAGTGCCATTGTGCTGTAACTCAGAGCAGATCTGAGTGTTGCCATTGAGATTCTTGACATAGCTATAGAATGCTTTGTGATTGTCTTTAGAGTCAGTGGCAATTTTGTTTTCGTAACTAGCTTTGGAGGATTTTATGAGGGATCTCAGCTTCTTACTGAGGTTGACCAGGGAGTTCCTCCAGTCATGGGATTTTACTTTTTTTTGCAACAGTTTCTTTCTTCTGTTGTAGAATTTGTTTATGGCAGGGGACCACCAGATTGGCTTCCTTTTTTTGGAGGATAGCATCTTGGTTCTATTAGGGATAGCATGATCCATGCACTCATGTAGGTGCTTATAAAGTGTATTTGTGTAGGATTCAGCAGTCATACCTCTATTGTCCATCTGCATGGTTGTCATGAAGTTTGCCACTTCTGTCTTAAGAAGTGTGAAGTTGGCTTTGGCGAAGTTTTTTACGGTGGTTTCCCTAATTGGGGGTGGGGGCGGGATGAGGATGTCTAGGGTGATTAGCTTGTGGTCGGATCTGACCAATGAGGAATTGGCCTCTGGTGTGGAACACCAGTTGCCCATGTTGTTAATGACCAGGTCTAGGATATTGCTGCCCCTGGTGGGGGTGTGAATAAGTTGATCCAAGGCGTTGGAATTTATGAATTCCAGAAAACGTTGAGCAAAAGAGTTGGTACATGAGTAGTTTTCCCAGTTAATGGTGGGGTAGTTGAAATCACCCATTATTAGGGTGTTGGGTTGTACCCTAATACTTTCCAGTGTATCAAGAAATGAGGAGTGGGAGTCCTGGAGCATGGTGGAGGGTCTGTAGCAAGCTATAATTTAGATTGCGGTTTTGCCCACAGTTAGTTGCACTTGGATAATCTTGGATGCATTATGCTGTGCAACTAGCCTGGAGATGTGGATATCCTTAATGAATATGGACATGCCTCCACCTTTAGTGCTTCATTCCGGGTTAGGTGGCCAAAAGGTGTGGTATGAATTATATCCTGGTAATGCAGGGGTGCTCTCTGGAGCTTTGAACCAGGTCTCTGTCACTGCACAGATGTCGATGTTCTCCATTTTAAGGAGTGCCTCGAGTGAGTGCATTTTGAGGTTTAGATTTCTAGCATTGAGTAGCATTACCCTCAGATTTTCCTTGCTTGTACCTGTTACAGTGGTGAATTTGTCATTTGAACCTTGCCTAAAAAGGTGCTATAGGGGTGGCAAGAGCCTTAGCCAGTATCCGGAATCCCAAGGGCGACAGGTGTATGTATATATATATATATATATATATATATATATATATATATATATATATATATGTATGCATACTTAAGAACAACTAAAAACTTAGCCCTGCACTTGATCTACTTATGCCTCTTCTTGCATGTTACCCACATTTACCTCTTTCTTCTTTTTTCAGTCTGTTACAGTCACCTGAGGTAACCTGAGCCAATAGGATGGGCTCCGTTCTGATTTATGGTGCAGTCCTGTGAGGCAGACATGTCTGCCAGTGCTGACTGATACCGATCAAACCTGAATGATGTTGTGTAGGCCTAATGCTAGGCTATTTTAAAATCAGCCCGGCAATCAAATTAAGCTGATTTAGTTTTCCTGTTGTTTTGTTTTGGATCTCCTTGGAGCTCCGCTCATGTGCACATTTTTTTTCTGTTTTTAGGTCTACCTGGTGTAGTCAGTACCATGACCCACCCCTGTTGCTTGCTACATTGTAGCAAGCAGTTTGCTACAGTTTAAAAGAAATAAAGATTGTTTTTATTTTTTAAATAAAATGAGAGGAAGGAGGGTTGGAGGCAGGGAACAGAAACAGGACCTGACTGTCTGGGATAGGATGGTGGGTGTTGTTTATCTGTTCACTTGACTGATGTGCCAGTAGAAGTAGCAGACTTTTGTTTTTTGTTCTTAACTTCTTAACTTGAAGGGTAGGGGGGGTGGCATAGATTGAGTACTGTCTGGAGGAAGCATCCTGCAGCATACCTCTCAAGTGTACCTCATTCCGAGGAACGTTGCTCATTATGGGTCTTATAAAGCCCAAGTCCCTCGAAGATCCACACTGACAGGTCTGTCACGCATTCAGTGTTATGAATTTTTTAATTGATATCCATGGTAAATAGTGCTAAATCATACAAATTCATCAAAATAAATTTTTAAAAGTATAATGTTGCACATTTTAATCATCCTGTTTCTTCCTTGTTGAAGTCGTTAGTAAGCATTCCGCATTTTGCCTATTTGTTCCAGAGTATGAGAGACAGTGTTCCTCGTTTTGGAGATGGAAGGTTGAGAGCTATGTCCTGCAGTTTTGCAGTAATCCTTTTTTTTAAATATTGCTCTGCAGGGGTGGGGCTCTAATTTGTGATACTTGCAGAGGGTGGTGGTTCTGACAGCTCTCATTTACTTGTGGTAACTTTAGAAATAACTGTCTAACTTTGTGTCATAATGGTCAGGATTTAACCTCCACAAATTCTTCAGCATATAACAACCATTTTGCACTTATCTTTGTATACTTTTACCTTGTCTACTGCTCTCTTTGCACTTTCACAAACCAATCTACAAATTACATTTTTCCTTTGTTTGTCCTGACATGCATTCAAATAATGTATTTTGTCACAGATGTTTCTCTAAGTAAAATACCTTGATAGTATCATTTTGTTTACCCAAGTTCAATGATCATTGATTATTAAAGAACTGACATACTTGAAGCCTGATATTTTTGTATACTGGGTTTCATTAATCAAACTTTATTATTTGTTTCTTCAGGTAGTAATATGATTCATTTTAACAAACATGTCACAATGAACATGCCACTTCACTCTTCAAGCTGATGGCTGAATCGTGTCAGCTGTGATGCTGCACTGTAACATCTATGCAAACATAAACATTTATCATGCATGTTGTGAAATTCATTTACACATGCTGAACATATTGTAAGAAATGTCTAGTAATGTAAACATGTCATATTGAGCACTGAAACAACTGCATTTGGTATTGATACAAGTCTAATAAAATCTTATTATACTTAAATAATATTACCTGTTTATTAACTAGGTATGCACAGTGGACACACAGTCCTTTTTCAGGGGAATGTCTTGTTAAAGTACTTGCTCAAGTTCACACAGTCGGCAAATGAGTGCTTGAGGGAATCAAACCCTGTACAACAAAAAATGCAGCTTATAGCCTTAAACCTCTATACCTCTTGCCTGATTTGTTACAGATACACTTATCTTTAAGAGAAGCAAGTCACTGAATCTGTTTTAATGAACAACCCAGTCCCCAGGTCAGCATCACTATAAAATAAAACTACAACCACTAAAGTGTCTCACACTTCCTAAGTAACAATTCCCTCCTCGTGGACATTCATAAAAATGTTGTTAATGCCATCTAACTTCTGTCTGATATATTACATTTAATTCTGCGAGTAGAATTACTTCTTTTTGTCTTCTGTTTTTTAATGTATTTTCCATTATTTCCTCTAACTCAATTCTTATTATCCTGTAACTAGGATTAACTTTTCAGCCTCCGTCCTCAATCAGTCTTAATTATTTGATTAACTAATTAGTCTTATTTTATTTATAGTTTTCTCAATATGATTTGAGAATTACTGTTAACATTATTGAACTCATGCAAGAAAAAACTGAATATAAAATCTGCCTTAAGAATGTAATTCTATTTAGTTTCCTATAAAAATAACTTTTTGTTATAATTCACACACATGCATATGTGTATGACAATCTGAATGCAGTTATAATATACTTATTATCATAGGTTTGAAACAATTGCCAGTTGGTTACCACTCTCCACATGAATGGAGGTTTTCACATAGCTACCCATATATTCATAAGTGTTGACATCTGTTGTAAAACCTATTTTAATTTCTCTTTACAAACAATAGAATTAGTATACTAATTCATGACAGCACAGTGGTGCATAGATAGCATTGTCGCCTCACAGCAAGAGGTTCTCCGGTTTGATTCTCAACTGGGGTCCCTTCTGTGTGGAGTCTGCATGTCCTCCCTCCGTTTGTGTGGGTTTCCTCCAGGTGCTCCAGTTTCCTCCCATGTCACAAAGACATGCATTTGGAGCATTTATCCCCAGGCCTCCGCTGAAAATTGCCTTCGTTCCAAGTCGGACTTTCCTGTGAAACAAATGTTAAATATATAATTGTCTCTAGTACCCTGAGCCATTAATCTTAAAATAAAGTACCACTAGTTGAATATACCATATTCTGCAAAACATCTAATCCTTCATATGTCAGATTAGCAGTCACTAGCTTGCAAGAATCTGAACCCTAAACGTTCTGATTTTACATAACCTGTATTTTTTACTTGATCTTTACTGCAAGCCACATAACAGCTTAAATTTGTGTGCTTGCATAGATTTTTAACTCTAGCTAAACAATAACAAAAACAACAGAAATTCCTTCCTGTTGTAACCCTCTGTTATCTTCAGTTATTACTGATTTGTTATATGTAAAACTTGACCTTGGTAGAATCTCTAGTAATGGTAACTTTCCAGACTTTTGTCTCTGTCATATATCAGACTATGGCTGTCTTTTATTCCACTCAGAGATCAGTGAGGTGTTTCCTAAACTGTACATGTAATTACCTCTCGCACAGTTTTGGAGACACACCATTCTTGTCTTTACCCCTTCACCCCATGAAAGCATAGTTGGGTCTATACAAGCAAGCTTGTCCTTTTTGTAATACTGATAAATTAAATCTACTGCTGCTTCCAGTCTACTTGGGATATCCATCTTATGGCAAAATATAAAAATGTGAATTCAATCAAAACAGCATCTGCAAAAGGGAATCTTTTGAACTTAGAAATTTACACTTTCATATTTTCTACCACATTTACAAAATATTGTTTTGAAAATCTGGTCTGTGACTGTATCACTCAGCATTATCTAACTTAATATCTTCTGTACCAAGAGATACAAATCAATAACCCTTTCACTTAACTTTATGATATATGTCCTATAAATGATCCAGTTAGACTGCCCCACCAAAATCTGACTGCATAACATATAACTCATATGTTAATTATTTCCTTTTTGAGTCAGAAAGTACAGTCTTTAAAATTACATCAGAATGTTCTTAGCTTTATCTTCATTGGATATGCAACACGTATATTTCAAAATAATAATATCTTTTTGATCTCTATTAGCTCTTTAAATAACAGCAAAAATAACATTCCATTCATTTTCATTTCATCTTCCAGGACAGGCAGAACATCTTAATTCTCTGTTTAGTACTGAGAAATACTTTTGTTGCATACTGCAGATTGACAACAACTTCTCTTTTGACCACCGCATTGCCACTGTGGTCAGAAAGTCCTTCTATGTGGCACATCTCATTACTAAGGGTTTTGCATCCAGGAAGAAAGAGATCATTGACTCTCTCTACCCTTCCCTCATTAGGCCAGTCATTGAGTACAATGCCCCATTTGGCATGTACCTCACTAGACTCCTGCAACAACTGGAGAGGCTGAAAAAGTACCTCACAAAGAGGATCATAGATCTTAAACACTTGTCCTATATGGACAGACTCAAAAAAACTCCAACTATTCTCTATCTCATATCACCTACTTAGAGGCGATCTCTGCTTGACTTACAAAGCCATGTCTGAACCAGCTCTGTTTGAAATGCTACATCTAAAGAAATCCCATCCCCTCCACACTACATGCTCCTGGGACCTCAACCTCATTACCACAATCAACAGAACAAGCTGGAGGGACAGGTTCATAACCCAGAGACTGCCCATGCTATGGAATAGACTTCACATACATGTCAAGCAGGGCGCCTCACTGGCCCTCTTCAAGAGAAATCTTGATGAGTGGATGGGAAATAGAAAATTCACCCTGGGGATCACTCCAGTGGCTCTACTCAACAGAGGCACTGGAAACTAAGGTCAGGTGGCACGATGCCAGGGTAATCCTATGGGCTAGGCTTGTAAAGGCTCCAGGGTCATTAGCCTAGTACACACCTATGAACCAATCAACCTATAATATTCCCAAAAAGCAATACCTGAATATACCCATATTCTTAAGACATTTTGAAAATAACCCAACAGTGTTGTGTACATATAGCGTTGCAATTAAATTCTATATTCATTTCTCACAGAAGGTCAGTCTTGCCAATCTCTGCATGATCGCACATAAAAAATTCCTTTTAAATATCCAAACAGTTTTGTACCTGCAAATGTGTCAGTGTATAAGAGGGAGGTACATGCATGTGTGTGTGCATACATGTGTATGTGCATATCATTTTCAAACACAAATCTACAAACACCTTTTACAGAAAATCATGCAGAAGATATTCAATTTGCCATTGCAGCACATCAGTTAACTTTTCAGTGTCATAACACTTCATTATTTCCTGTGCTTGTGAATCCCTTATGCTACAAGCAATCTAAGCTCTGTGTTAACAGCAAAATATCAGTATGGAATTGCACCTTGCCACTTATTTTTTCTCTCTGTTTGGCATTAAAGAAAAATAACAAACCACAACTTGAAAGTATAAGAGTCTGCACAATAGGCAAGTAGAAATGGAAGGAATTAAAATGGTATTTTAAAATAAAGAAACATTAACCGCCAGTAAAATTATTTTATCCTTTAATATGTAAATTCCATAATGTTCTGGATTTGCATTCATGAAATCTACAAAAATATGTAAGTTGAAAAGCATTGCTGGAACTACTAAACAGTCAGATAAGAATTTACAACTCAGCAGACATACATAGCAACACATCTGGAATTCATTATGTTAAAATAAAACTGTTTTTAAAATTTTACTGCATGACTGTGTTGGAAAAATATTAATTTGTGACATTTACTTTTTACAGAAGCAAATGTTGAAAAAAGATATATTTAATCAGAGTCTCTCCCTGTGTAAAATAGACATCATCTCTCTTTTGGCTTGCCAAGCAGCCTGAAGGTCAAAAAGATCTGATATGCACAGCACTCAAGTTGAATTTCTAGCTGTAACATTTCCTGAGTATGTCAGTTTATACTAACTGAAATAAAGGTTTTTCTGAAAATGGAGTTAACCTTAATGTGTCAATGTCTGGATTTTAGCATACTGTTACCTGCAGTTCAGTATTTAATTCATCTGGGAAAAATTGCTCATATGCATAAGACCATGGACAATACATAATTCAAGTGATATAATTTTGGGGGAATTTACCTCATTTAGTAGCAAGCAGAGCATTGCTGATAATTTTGCTACAGAATATATGGATTTTAACAATCGTTCTGAGATGCCGAAGATACAGTATAGTTATTTGATCTCTCAGCTGGCTTTCTTTGGCAAGCTTGAAGTAGAGAACCATGTGACAGGCTCACATGTGCTGCTATTTTAGGACTTTTAACCATGTGTAGACCTGTTAAACTTTGCTGATTACACTGCAAAAAGACTTGTAGTTTTTCTTGAAATGATAAATGTAATAATTTATAACAAGACACTGTATTGTTATATTTTATTCTAGTTTATCTCTCTGTAAGTCAATTAAAAGTACTTCAGTCTATTTGTGCATTTTTGTCTGTTAGAAATTCCTGCCATGGACATTGCAGAGATTACATCACTGAAAATGTACTAGACTGTACAGCTTCCATTAATGCGTTGTAGCCTGAAAAGCATTAATTAGTTCTTAGCTTGAGGTTTACTCCCTTTGAAATACTTAATATAGTTCATTACAGACATGCAAGTAGGAAAAAAAATAAAGTTTGTTCACTGTCCATGCATTTTGATAGAATAATGAAACACACTACCAATTCTTCACTTTCTTCTTCTGACAAGACACTCGATTTCATGAACTGCACTCAGCTGTTCCAGTCTCCTTTTTTCCTGACAGTCTCAGAACTGAAAGATTACAAGTATCTATTCTTTAAACTGGTAATTAATTGGTATTTAGAATGATTTGTAATGGATCTGTTTTCCTTCCTTACTGCCGCAAGTCTCTCCCTCCACCCATAATACTGCATCAGGAACTCTGCAGACAGATGAGAAAACATGCTAGATTCTTTTTACAAGCTTGCTTTGGCAGTATAAATCTCCAAAATGCGGTTTATCTAAAAAGAAATTACTGACGTATAAATCATGTTGTGATAATACATTTATTCAGAATTGTATTTTTAGTCCAACTAGGCTAATGGGGTCTTTTCAGGGGAGCCCCAAGTTAGTAGTTATACTACTAACAGGGGGAATTTGGCCAGAGCATCAGGGAACTTCCACAACTTTTTCAGTAGGTGCTTTGGGATTTGTTACATCCATCTGAGTTTACAGTTACCACCAATTTAAGCAGATTGTCCCTTGGTTTAACATCTCTTCTAAAGGATGACACGCTCAGAGCTGCAGCATCTTCCCCTTATACTGCACTACTGTGTCAGCGATCCATCTACCTGGTAAGGAAATAGAACCCACAGCCTTCTGCACTAGAGGGGAGTATCATACTTGCTACACCAGTGACACTGCTATAGTGTAGAATAGAATTTAGCAGCTTAGTGAAACATTGCAAAAAAAACAAAAAACAAAAAACAAATGTAAAATGGCTGGCTACAAGGCTACTTTAAAGGCTACTTTATACCTAACAAAGTACAAAACTCACCTTAGGTTGTAACTTCTGGACTATTGTTTCCAATCATAACTCACATATTGTACCTGACAATTATAACATGTAATTATTCTTTTTCCATCATAAGAATGACAGTTCAGATTGTACATTTTAAGCACATTTCCCATAATCTCATGCTGTAACAGAACATTTTCTTCACATCACAATGCTTCATTTATTACAAAATTTTAAATAAAAACAAGTTCAAAACATTATGTTAGATAGTCTGCATGTTTCAAACTCTTCTTCTAGTTAAACAATTTTCCATAATACCCTTTGGTTTATTAACAAACAAAGCAGAGCTATGCTTTCTTATCTAGATATGCAATATTCAGTTGTAGCATAATGTTTTATGCAATTCTCATAAAACACAAATCTAGCCTAGTGTGCTTAGAAATTATGTCTGAAATAGTTTTACGAGAGAAAATCCATTTTGCACTTGTGCATTAGCACTGTCTTCCTAACAATAGTGTACAGATTTCTCTGAATCTTTGAGCTGACCTTCTATGTATATTATGCAGTATATTTATCCAACTCAGTACAGACCATATTTAGAGACATAGTTCTCACTAGATTAGCAGTACATAGAAGAATGCAGGGAAAATGTTGACTGCCAGTTCAATGACATTGTTGCAGAAGTGGTACATTACTTTGCACCGAAAGGTAGCTGGAATGCAGTACAAATGCAATGTGCTGCACAGGTTAAATATGCACACCATCACAATTTAGATGCAGTTACTGTTTGCAATATTACTGACTGTGTAATCTACACAGCACCACAATTATAGAGGTACATCGACAGAACCGCTAGATGTGGTCCTTTGGGGAAGCACAGCAATTTCTTAACATATTCACCTGGTATAAGAAGTTTCCATCATGTCACACACACACACACACACACACACACACACACACACACACACACACACACACACACACACACACACACACACACACACACACACACACCTGTCACTATAGATGCAGAATGGCAGGGGTACTATATTCAGGTTCAACAGTGTATATACCCCTTCCCCCATAAATACAGATGATCAAATTCCCATTAGGTCAGTTGTATAGAGGTACATTTAGTTACAGCACATTAGTTAGTTCCAAATGCACTGCTGGGCTCTACCAACAGAAGTACTGACCAAATATGAGACATGTTTTAAAGCAGAACTCCGAGATTTTGATGTATGAGTCACAGAATACAAAGTCCAAATCAGATGCCAATGAGCATTTGTAGTCAGTAGCAGGTAATGGGCTTAATGCATTTTGTGCAAAGTTCTGACATGCATCATTTATTTCTGTTGGGGCTAGCAGTGTTGTTCCATATTGCACTCAGCCATCTCCCAGCACTGAACATTATGCAGTACTGTTCCCTAATGTAGTATATGAGCAAGTGCATACCATATATTGTAAGATGCACAGTGCTGCTTTGCTGTGCATCCTCAGATTGACAGCATAATCCTCAGGGAGTGGCCAAAGTTGTGCTTTAGAGCGATAAATCCCCACCTGTGACAGAGTTATCCTTGGTTTAATTAGCATTCTGGTGCTTAAGTAGCTGACCGGGGGGAAGAGGAATAATAAGCCAATACATGCTCACCTCTCTCAGGAGGAAGGATGAGGAACACATGCTTAAGGTGCACATTCCATACAAAAATCCTCACTGGAGACCAGAGATAACACAGTGACACTGGTTTGGAAGGAGGCAGGGTAATCTTAGGTGTTACATAGCTCACAGATCCAAGATATGTGCTCCACTAAGACTCATTGCAGTCCAAAGCATTTGCTATCTGTGGGCATACACATTAGAGGAAAGGTAGGTGTATACACAAAAAAAAATACCTATTGGCTTCTAGAATGATGGGAACCTGAACAACATTAAATAAATAATTCCCAGGGCTATTTGTGCATTATTCCAACTGTGGATACACAATGAAGCCCTGCTAAATTCCCTGAGCATACATGTGTGAGACCCACACAGCACCCTGTGTGCTCTTGCAGTACAGCCCTGTCAGTGTAATCCTACCACCTACATGTAGAAAGGTAGCAAAAAGCCCTAAGTTTATCAGCTGCTAAACAGGAGCTTATGGGAATCTTGGGCTTGATTCTGTTTGCCACCCATATACTTTATGGCTTTGTGACTGTGAAGCAATCACTTACCCACACAATGATCCCAAATCCCACAGGACAATAGTCACCTTGTGTCTGTACATAAATATATCCCAAAGAAACATTTGAATGCTTCCGTTACTATCTGTTACGTTGGTGAACAGCCTGCAGTGTTGTATGTCCTTTTGCTGTTGAAAAATTCCTCTTCCCTGGTGTGTCTGTTAAATGGGCACACAGCCTGAAGTTCTGTCCTTACATTGCTCCCCTCCTTCTGAAAAATCAGAGCCTTTTGTACTTCTAGGGCACACAATAACGTTTTACTGTGACACCTACCATTTGGTTATCTGACCACTTTCCCATGCCCAGCACTGTCTGCACACAGAGTAATAATCAGTACAATGTTCCGACAAGCAACAGTCAGAGCTGCTGTGTTTTAGAAATTTTCATAGTTTTCATAGTTTCTTATTAGGCTATTGACCATGGAGGATCTTGAGAAAACTAGGCATGAGTTCCCATTATTTTTTAGTCCTTATAATTTACATACGAGTAGCCCAGGGTAGGCAGAATCTTTACATGTTCCCCCTTTTCATAAGGGTTGTGTGCTAACCCAGGGATGAATTTAGGGTTCCCATCCATCCATTCATCCAGATTACATTTGAATAGAGTAAGAAAAGTAACTTTGTTTTATGTGGAGAGGAAGATGATTCCAAAGAAGTGGAATTCTCTGTGATACATAACTATCCCTCCAACATGTTGCATTGATGTTGTAGAAGAGATTAAGAACTCTTGAGCAGGTGCTCATGGCACCATTGGACTTGCAGATGTGCAGTAGGTCTGAGGCTGTGTATGTGAGGCAGAGGTCACCCCTCAGCAACCTGTCAGTGTATCATAGTATCATAATATCATAGCAGAAGACTAGACTAACAACCCTAATGGGTCTTTTTTAAGCCTAGTCATGCTCCCCAATAATATTAGCTAGCTATTGGTCCCATAAGTTTTGTGAAGAGGGGCATTATATATGATATAGGTATGAGTGGTCAAGCATTCACAAGCTTCCTCTCCAACAGAGTCATAGGGGCCAGACCAGGGGTATATCTACAGTACCCCAGCAACTAATTCAAGTTTCACTTGAATAAGTACAGGAAAGAAACTTGCTTCACATGGATGAGTGTTCCACAGAAGAGACTGCTTCTGAGACACATACCTGGCCTTTCAGCATGTCTTATTTATGTTGTAGATGAGGTTTAGGTCCCCGGACCAGCTGCTTCTATTGCTATTTGTTTTGCAGATGTGCAACAAGTCCATTAGTGCTGGATCAGAGGAAGCTTTGTGGGCCAGGCATAAGTTGTCTCTCAGCAGCCTGTAGGAAGCTGAGTATAAGTATAAGGCTTTGAGGTGGTCCACATAGGACTTGTTTTCTACACCATGCTTTCTTTTTGTAAGGAACCTCTGTCAATGCTCCAGTTGTTGCATATGCCTAGTTAGGTACATACCCAATACAATGGAGCAATGACATCTTTGGACCTAGATGTCATACCCTTGCTTAAAAGTTGTGCAAAATAGAATGATTTTCTCACTATATTAAACACATGATGGTCAAAGGCCAAGCTGATGACTACATGCTTTCCCAAATCCCTGACTACTAGGTCTACTCATCTTAAGGTATTATCAGTGTAGTAATTTACAGGTGAGGCTGTCTTTCTGAAATCTACTGTTATGCACTTTTCGACACTGAGTTTTAGGCCGTGACTCTGTCAACAGTTATTAGTCTGTGTTAGGACTTCTTGGATGGTACTTGTATCTTGGGAGGATACAGTTACTGCAACTAATTTGCAATAAACTGCAAACTTGGTTGGCCAGAGAGCTTTGATGTCAGCTTTGACTTCAGAGTAATAGATGCTAAACTGGAGTAGCCCCAATACTGAGCTATGAGGCACTCCACTAGTGACTGTCCTTTTTGTGGAGGTAGAATCCCCCATTCTTACTTAATCTTACTTATTGGTCTTATTTGTGAGCCAGTTGGCTATCCATTGGGTGATGTAGGGGGTTATACCTAATTCAGTGAGCTTATCTACTATGCCCAAGTGGGGTATTGTGTCAAATGCCTTGGTCAGGTCAAGGTTGGTAGTATGATATCATTTTGCCCTCATCTGTTGCTTTTGTGACCTTCTCAGAGAAGTTCACCAGGTTGAGTAGGCATGGCCTAGCCTTGATGACCATGAGTTGGGATCAGCATTTAAAGGTTTCCTGTGTCTTCATTTAATGTATCCATGTTTTTTCTTTCCATTGTTTTACATTTTTGACTAGTCAGACTTATGGGGTGTGATAGTTTCCTAGGTCTGTGGATGGCCAGCCATTGTGCAGTGGGATAATAGTTGCAGTCCTCCATTTGTTTGGCATGATGCCTCTTTGGAGGCTGTGGCTGTGGAATGCTTCTGGGCCTAGCTGCTGTGTGTTTGTGTGTGTGTGTGTGTGTGGGGGGGGGGGGGTGGGGGACTCGATCCAGTAACCTGCCTAGGGCCCCATTTGACCATGATCCAGCTCTGGATATAGCTGTCTGTATGCAGCTGTTAATATGATTATACAGATTTTCCAGGAATTATTCTGCTTAGGCAGCAATATTCTCAGGGTTTGGGAGGCTTGACATTTTGCCAGAGTGTCACCTATTTGTAGGAAGTTTGCAGTAGAATAATTTCTTAAAATTTCAGTTTAGCAGGGTTAGCAGGAGTCCCAGGTTTTAGTTTATGACCAGTAAGGATATTAAACTATGGAGAATGCAATATTATCCCATGTTTGTGAGGTCCAAGTCAAAGATGTTTGCACCCCTAGTAGATGTACAAACTACCTGGTCCATGGCGTTAGTGTTTACAAAGTCAAGGAATCTCTGAGTTTGCGTATTAGTGGTTGTGTCAGAGTCCCAGTTTATAGTGGAGTAGTTAAAGTCACCCTTGAATATGGTATTAGATTGAATGGAGAGTATCTTCAGTACATTTAAGTATGTGTTATGGGTTTTATAAGTCTTGAAGAGAGAGAGAGAGATCTTTGGCTTGCAAGGTATAGGATGGAACTTTGCCTGTGGTAATTTGGACATGGAGAAGCTCGAGCATGTGATACTGATTGACTGGCCTTGAGGTGTGTATGTTTTTGATGTAAATAGTGACATCTCCACATTTTGTACCTTTCTGTGCATTAAGTGATTTAAATATGTGGAAGTCATCATAGCCCTGCACTGCTTTGAACTAAGTCTCAGTAACTGCACAAGTGTCTACATCCTCCAGAGTGAGGAGAGCTTGCAGGTGGTAGAGTTTCTTGTTCAACTCCTGGCTTTGAACAGGAAAACCATTAGATTTTCTTGGAGTAGGCTGGCTTTGCTGTGACAAAATATTTATCAGGTTGACATTGCCTAAAAAAACTCACTTTTGGGGGAGGACAAAGTTTTAGCTAATATACAAAAGATTAGAGGGGACAGATATAGATCATCCATGGCAAAACAGTGTGGTATGTATCCCCCCTTCAAATGACACCAAAAATGAAGCCATTTTTAAAGTCAGTTCTGTTCATACTGTTGCATCATCCTTGGGAAGGGAGAATGCTGTCCAGTGGTAGGCTTATACAAGCCTAGGACACATAGTCCAAGAGCTCCTCATGTCTCTCTGTATATAATGTAGGGAGGTACTTCTCAGGCCATTTAAACCCACCTAGACTATGAAGGAGTCATAGTGATACTTGTGGTTTAACTATCTGAGTACATGATCTGATGGATTCTGTTCCCTGCTAAGCAAATGTCTGTGACTCACCTTACTCATTCCAATGAATGGAACATCTGTGTTTCTCACAATTGAGTCTCCTATCACCAAAATATTGGATTGTGTGGTTTACCTTGTGGGTTTAGAAGTTGAGATGCTGTGAGATGTTGCCATATGTATTGTGTAAGGTGTTGTTTTGTAGAGTGCTTTGAGGTTGCTAAGGATCCTTATTGTGGTTGCAACATCTGGGAAGCCTTTGGAATTTAAGAAGATTACATTTAAGAGCCTCAGCATATGTGGATCTATGTGTCTGGTCCATATTATGTGTGGTGGTTGTAGTGTGCATGTTAGTGGCAACTTGTTTTAATAACAAACAAGTTGCCACTAACATGCACACTACAACCACCACACATAATATGGATCTATGTGTCTGGTCCATATTATGTGTGGTGGTTGTAGTGTGCATGTTAGTGGCAACTTGTTTGTTATTAAAAGTGCTCGTATGTGAGAGACTTCCCTCTAGTGACATTGTGTAATTACATCTCTCACATACTTTATCAGTTTGTTTAAGAATTAAGTGGTTGTAGTGTGACACCCCAGCACTGACCCAGTAATATCAAGGATCCTCAATCCTCACCACTGGCAACAATGGGACACACACACACTGGGAGAATGACAAGTATACACACACACACACACACACACACACACACACACACACACACACACACACACACACACACACACACACACACACACACACTAAAGTGCAATTTCCCTTAAGAGCACACAGAGATCAAACTCAGTCTGGTGCTGGTTTGTCCCTCTTTCTCAAGATCCCCAATAAGACTCCCCACTGGCACAGCTATTGGATTGAGATCTCAGCTGAGTGGTCAAGCCAAGACCTCCAGCATCCTCTCTGCCCAATAGTGCTTTGTGTCCCTGCCCAAGTAGTTGACATACATACACTGTGAGGTTTGATTTATATACAAACACACACACACCTGGGAAAGGCTGGCGCAGGTTTACTAGCTATGCCCCCTTTTGCCCAGACTATAAGGTAGTTATTACTGCCACCAGCCAACTATTTATCAGCTAATTTAAGGCCCTTAGCAAAGGGTGTCCAATCTTACTGTGTAATGTTACTATTAATCCAAATGATAGTTTGACCAAGAGCAAGGCTTTTAGGCATGACCTGCACAGTGTCACCAAATAGATATGCAAGAACCCTAAGAGCTTAAAATATGTCTCACAAATATCAGCCACAAAGATAGGTTTAAATATATTTAATAAAAAATAATAAAAGAACAAAATAATACTAAATATGTATTCACAATGGCTTCAGAATTCAAAAATCACAGGAAATATTTAAAACAGCATTGCAGGATAGTCTCAAATAAATACAGAAAACATCTAAACTAATCTTTACTATATTCTTACTGAATCTAAAAGAAATGACTGCACTCTGGTTAACTTACTTACAGAGCATGCAAGGCAGATGTGGTAAGTGCGTTTTTCCCAGCTGATGCTGTCAGGTCAAAAAACAAATACAAGATGCACTGTCTCTCTCTCTCTCTCTCTCTCTCTCTCTCTCTCAGAGAGTTCTTAAATTAATATCTCAGATATTGCTGTTGGGACACTTGCAGGATGATATCACTTTTGTCATCTGACTATCCTAGGTGAAAATCTCCTTTGCCAGAAACTGCCAGCATTTAGCATCTCCCTGTGAAAGCACATAAACAAGGTCCTTCTTAGATGTTTTGTCAAATGGTGGAAGTCGTAAAATAATTTACATTCCTCCACATGTAGAGACAATACAAAAAATGTCTAGCTTCAGGCATTGTGTCTGTTACTGCACTGAAACTGAGAGATAACATCTTTTGTTTATGGCCCAGCTATAAAGTAACTTAACCTCAACCATTCTTCTGAAGTTTTGCAAGTTAACCTTCTATGTTCCAGTTTCTGCTGTTAAAATATATACATTTACACAGCTACAATAGTGTATATACATTTCTGTTCTCTTCCAGTAGGGTACACTCTGCATACATGTTTTAAGCTCAGTACCATACAAACCCTGTTCAACACATACTTCTGTACCAGCAGTTTAATATACACATAACATACAGTTCTAATACATTTGTAAGACAAGCATGTAAATCATGTTGACATTCACAAATGACACATAACAATTTACAAAATTTCAGACAGCTGTGCTGGCAGTATCTCTCTCTGTCTCATTTCTATATAAATCATATTAATATTCACAAATGACATATAATTATTTACAAAATTCAAGATAACTAAGCTGGCAATATTTCCTTTTGTGACAGTCAGTAAATATGAGACAATTGCTATATATTGTCACAGGGCAACCATAACTACCAAACTAGCTGCAGAGATAGTAGGAAAGTGCATATCCATGGCAATGGATCCTTATTATGGGATTTATAAGAGAAAGGAACCAGAGGAGTTTGCAGCTGGCTAGTTCAGCTGCTGTAACACTATGCAATATAATCAAGACTATCTAATACTAAACTTGTGGGGTAGAATGCCTAAATGTGTAACTAAGTACTGAGGCCATTTCAGGTGTAGTTATTTAGAGAAAATTTCATTTCTAAGTGCCGGCTGCATCTGTAAAGGGCATTGCTTGCTGCCTCTGCATATATAGCAGCTGAAAAAAATTAAAACCAAAGCTAAAGGCCTTTTGGCCAATCAGAAACAACACCACATCTTACCTTCCTTTCAGCAATCCTGGGTCAGAAAAATGAGTCAGGTCCTCTCTACTCTCACCAGTATGCAACCAAAGTTGTTCTAATTTGGTATTACAAAAAGGTCAAAATGTGCAAGTTTTAACAGTAAGGCATAGTGAATCATGCAGGTAAAATACTAAACAGTGATAAACAGCAAGTGCAGGACAGTAAAAAAGGTACTTTAGAAATCCAGCAAAATTACCCTTTTTCAGTCAGTGTGGTCACCAAATGCTGCTGACCTATGTAGAAATAAACCAAGTGTTGTGTGAACTTGACTATACAACAGATGAAAAATGTCAAAAACAAAAATAAGTGCCCTCTGACCAATGTGAAATCAGCATCAGAAGTGCATAGCAGTAAAACATTACATAGGAGTGTTAAAAAACTGCAAAATATCAGTGTACAGTGGTTATCAGGATTGTTTGGATTGAAGCAAAACATACACTAGTCAGTGGCATGGAAGCAAGCTCTGTGTATTTAAGCCGGGAAAGAGAAGCTGACTAAACAGACTAAATAGCCCCCTGGCCTCTTACAAAAGCACACTTGAAGTTGTCCACTGGGCTCCCAAGCTTAGAACAGACCAAGCTACCCTCTACACCCACTAGAATGCAGACCTAACCTTTCCTAATGCAAAATCACACAAAGTAAGCCCAAAGTGCAGAAACTATTGAATAATAGATTAATTAGCAAAGACTTCCTTAAAGATGGTTGCAGTGCAAAAAAAAGGGAATTTGTTGGAGGGTTCTATGTACTACGATACTAGAATGAGCAGATTTTAAAAGAAATATGAAAAAGGGTAAGCCTTATAGGCAGTGCACTGCGCATTAGTCAGGCAGAAAGATCATAAATTTAATTTAAGTAGTATTTGACCATTTTACTATGAGAAGTCACATCAGCCCAAACCTGTGTCACAGAAGGATAAAATCCTGACTCTGCCTCAGATGATCTGAATTTAATCAGTGGTTCAGTTTGCTCTCCATGTCTACTTATCCTTTTCAGTTAAGACCAGGTTACTGAACAAAAGTACTAAGTAAAAATAGAGAAAATACAATGATAACAAAGAAAAAAACCTATATGCAGCTATTATCTATGAGATGAAAAAACAGCATATAGAGTACTATCTATGAGAAAAAAAACAATATATACAAAAGAGCAAAGTCAGT